>NW_025111125.1:0-66555 GCF_015476425.1 Leptopilina heterotoma | reverse complement strand
CCAATGCGTCGATGCCACGTCGCAAAGGCGCCTTTCCAAGGAAAAATCCTTGCACTGGTGGTCAGAGAAGCTGGCCTCCTTGAGAAAGGAATGCCTTAAAGCAAGAAGGACATACACCCGATCTAAGGGAGATCCTTTGCTGAAAGAGGCTTTCAAGGAGGCGAAAAAGGACCTCAAGAAAGAGATCTGAAGGTCGCGACGCCGTAGTTGGAAGGTCCTAATCGAGGAAGTCGATAATGACCCATGGGGTCTGGCTTTTAAAATCGTTTCTAAGAAATTAGTGACGAGGCAAAAAACCCCCGGCCTGGACAATCCCGATTGGGTCAGAAAGATAATAAGTTCTTTGTTTCCTCCTGCAGAGCCGTACCATAGAATGGACTGGAGTTTTTGCAAAGTCGAAGAGGAACAACTCTTTACACTTAGTGAACTGCAAAAAGCAGGCAAAAGATTGAAAACAAGCAAGACGCCTGGAATCGATGGGATAAGTAACGAGATCCTAAAGTTGGTAATCGACACTTCACCCCAGATTCTGCTTCGATGCTTCAATCTTTGCCTTCAGAGAGGAGAGTTCTTCTGCGACTGGAAGCGACAGAGGTTGGTCCTCCTAAGGAAAGGTGAAAAACCTCTAGATAAGGTTTCATCGTACAGGCCTATATGCCTGCTAGATACGATGGGTAAACTTCTAGAGGATATGGTTCTGCAGAGAATGCAAAGCCACTTGACCGAAGAGAATCGTCTATCCGATCACCAATTTGGTTTCCGTACACGCAGAAAAATTATTTTTAATGATTACAATAGTCTATATTACAGCGCGGATATGTGACCACTTTTTGGAATGATTACGAAGACTATGTAATGTGTTAAGAATTTAGTAGGAACGATTACTATAGCTGTTGTAAGGGATACCTTCATGTTTGTACTCCTTATAACAGCTGTAGTAATCATAACAAAAAGTGGTCACATATCCGAGCAGTAATATAGACTATTGTAATCAGTACGAATAAATTTTTCTCCGTGTAAAGGCAAGTCCACAGTTGATGACATCCAGGCAGTTGTGGACATAGCCAAAGCAGGAAAAAACAAATTGGGACCTGGGAAAAAGAAGAGCTTCTGCGCGTTGGTAGCAATTGACATACGCAACGCGTTTAATTCCGCAAGATGGAAAGATCTCATCGAGTCGATGGAAAAGAAAAACATGCCGCCCTACCTGTTGCGGATAATGGATAATTATCTTAGCGACAGGTGGGTTATATATGAGGGAGACACCTGCACTCTGAGGGAAGAGATGCAGCGTGGGGCTCCTCAAGGCTCGAGGGTGGGTCCATTTGTATGGAATGTATCTTATGATGATTTTCTGCGAATAGATCTGCCCGAAGATGCGGTGATCGTCGGCTTTGCGGACGACGCGTTGTTCGTGTGCACTGCCGAAAGTGAGGGGCTCTTGGGACATTGGTGAACGAATGTCTGCGACTAGCAAAAAGCTGGCTGGATACCAGAGGTCTTGAAATGTCCCTGGAAAAGACCGAGGCACTGCTGGTCACAGACAGACGTGGTTATGAGCTCCCACGAATCGTGATAGACGGATTCGAGGTCAAGTGGAGTAAACAAATTAAATATCTTGGTGTGGAGTTGGATGGAAGGTTAAACTTTCACCACCACATGGCTGCGGCGTCAAATAAGGCGATCGAGTGTGCGGCTAATCTTTTACGGCTAATGCCAAATGTTGGCGGACCCCGTGAACAAAAAAGAAGATTGGTGGCGAGTGTCGCCCACGCTAAAATGCTCTATGCAGCACCAGCGTGGGCCCCATCCTTGAGGAGTAAAAGATGTGTGACCATCTGTGAAAAGATACTGTCGGCGCAGAGATCGATAACAACGCGTATCATCTCTGCATATAAGACGGTATCTACGAATGCTGTGCAGGTCCTTGCAAGTGTCCCGCCAGCAGATCTTTCGGCGAGGGAAAGGGAAGAAATGTTTTTTCTTCTAAAGAAAGCAGTTCTCTTTCTATCTCAGAGATAAAAAAATATTCAAAGAGATAGGATTTCTATCCCTTTACTTCCAGCAGGGAACGAACCATTTATTTAACTTTAAACCGTTATATTTTTTGGAAAACTTTATTACTATAACAAGAATGAGGAGAAAATTACTAAATGGAGTTAAATTTTAACTCTTCAGGAGATTCTATAAAAGTCGCACCAGTTTAAAAGTTAAAACGAAGGGAATTAGATGAAAAGATTTGAAATTTAATAACAAGTTCTTATATAACAATTTAATAAAAAGTTAATAAATTAACTCTCTTTTGAAGTTGTTTTATAACAAAAAATTTAAACCCAATTCCAATAGGAATACCAATTCCGAGTGTAAACGAAAAAAGTTCCACACTGAAAAAAATTCATGAGACATTTCCAACTACATCCCATAGTAGAGTAAAAAGTAATAAAAGAAATTACTTTTTCAGTTAGTCTTACTAGCTTTGCATACTTATTTTAACTATTTTATGTAGTTAAAATTTATTAATTCAATTTAAGTAAATTTATAACTGTAGGTATGTTACAGAAATAACTACAGAAATTAGTAGATTCTACTACTTAAAATAGTGCAATAGGCTCCAATGACAGTATAAATGTAGAATGATGTGTAATTTTGTAGTAGATTTTACTTCTTCTAGCAGTTGAATAATTTTATGTAATTTTTGTTAAAGAGTTTTAGAAAGAGTACCATTTATGAAAAAGGTATTAATGCAATTATTTTATTTTTAAAGTAGTAAAATTAACTACAGTTATCAGTTGAACTGTGGCAGGAATGTCCTCAAGTATTAAGCAAGTCATCGTAGCGGGCGAGCGTGGTTAGGTGATCAGGTTATCGGTTTACGAATATTAGGGTCGAACGTTCAATTCCCGGCGTTTAGAGATTTTTCTCTGTTATATATATAGAAATTAAATATGTAAGGTATAGATAAACAAAAGTAAGTAGTGAAAAGTATTTGAAAAATGGAACTCAATAATATTTATAATAAATAATTTTATTTTACTATTTTAAGTAGTTGTCTTTTTTAATGAGTTATCTTAGTAACCTCAACTACAAATAAGCAGTTAATTTTACTGCAAAACTGCTATTGGTTCCTATTTAACTAAGAAAAGTAGTTAATGCAATTGTATTAACTACTTCATTCAACTACATATCCACTAATTAATTTAAGTTTAAAAATATCTTTGGGAACTTATTGAACTAAGAAAAGCAGTTAAAAAGTAGTCAAATTTATTAAGAATTTTTTTCAGTGTAGAACGTGCACACTGAGTAGAAAATGTTACGCGCGAAACATAATATTTAATTTATTCTTGTTATACAAAGTACAAAATTTTTTATTTTCAAATATAATTTTTTTAAATAAATTCATAATCAAAATTTAAAAAATTTCAGAGTGTCTACTATTTTCGTTAAACATCATTCCCGGTTTTTCCCGGCTTCATCCTAATTTTCTCCTGGTTTTTTTCTATCAAATTTAAATTTGATTTCGAACATAAATAAATCTTTAAATTTTTTGAAAATAATGTTTTTTTCAATAATTTTAATTGAAAATTTGAAAAAGAATTGAATTAAACAAAGAATTTTTTCAATTTTTTAAAAAAATCTTGTCTTTTTATAATTATAATTGAAATTTTGATTTTTCAATTTCATTAAAATTATATTGATAATAATTGAATTTCTGCAAAGAATTTTACTACTTATAAAAATAATTAAATCCTTCCAAAGAATGCTATTATTTATAAAAATAATTTTATTCTTGTGAAGAATTTTGTTAAAATTTGTGAAAATAATAAGCAGCAATAATTAATTATTTACTTAATAAGTAATAAACATTTAATTTGCTCAAGAAACAAATAAATATCATTTATTTGGATATTCAGAAATTTGAAATTATAAAAATTTAAGAAAAGTTCAATAATTATAATTATTGAATAATAATATAATAATATAATTTTTAGAAGCAAAAAATTGATTTAAAACTATCCCAATGGGAAATTTACAACTGGCGGAGTACTGCCCCAGCACTGGCAGCACTGGTGGCAAGACTGAGAGCCAGCACTGGCATAACTCTGGGATGATAACGCTGTCTAACGCTGGCGAAGTACTGCCTGCCAGTGCTGCCAGGCAGCACTGAACCAGTGCTGGCTAAGAATATTGCCGCAATAAATGCCGTATTGTTATTAATTAGTCGGAAATTAATAATTATAAATAATTTAACAACAAAATGGTAAATAATATTAATAAATAGTTACTATTCATAAAATATTTCTCTTCTTAAAGAAATTGTATTAAAGGTGGAGACTAACAATGGATATAGTAAATGAAGTAGAAAAAAATTGTTTATAACATTTAAAAATTAAATAATAAACAATTACAGTAAGTGTGCATTAGATTTTTATATTTTAGTACCTAACGATTGGAATCTAGAAATATCGTAAACCTATGAAAATAAACAAAATTGCTGAAGAAGGAAATCGAACATACGACATACGAACTAACAGACTAACGCTCTAACCACTATGCTAACGACACATGTGTACAGTAAAGTATTAATGTTTGAGTCAAAGATGAGATAAAAATAGGGATACGTTAGAAATAATAAATTTAAAGAAAATGAATTAAACTAAATTTGTAATAATTAAATTAAGTTACTTTACTTATTGCATTTAACATTTTACTTAATTCTTACATTACGTTGTAATTTTTTTTAATAATTTTTATGCATAGTAAAAAGTATAATAGTAATTTTAATAGGAACCAAATTATCAAAAATCGCGATTTTTTACGAAAAATTTGGTCCTCCAAGGGTTAATTGTAATTATTAAATTTAATAAAAATAAAAATGAAACAACCTGAAAAGTAAAATATTAATTTTTTCAATAAATTTATATTTATAAATATTCATAAACTTTTTTTATAATTTTTTTCAAGTTTATGTCAAAAAATCAATGTTGGCAAAGAGCGTTGTGAACAATTTTTCTATACTCAGCCAGCACTTGCCGCCGTAGCTTGTCCAAGCTTGGCGAAAACAAAAATCTGTACTGTGCCAGCACTAATTTGTTGAGGCTCGGCTAGACTACGCCGAACAATCGTCTGAGTACTAAGCCAGTGGTGAACATCGGCACTACACTGGCATTTCCCATTGGGTATAAGAGGGACTTAAAGTTTTCAAATAAAATTATAATAACGGTCACTAACTTCCCTGATTATTTTCGAAAAATTTAAATAAAATTCTTTAAAAAATTTAATTATTTTCCAAAATGTAAAGAAATTTCAATTATTCGGTTAGAAAAATTTAATTATCTTGGAAAGAATAGAATTAAAAAATTACAACAATCTTATTTTTCAGATTGAAAAAACAAAATTACGAACATTCAATTTTATTAAACAATTTTAAGTATGTATATTTTTTTTAAATTAACTAATAAAAATGTTATTTATTAATCTTCGCCCTTAAAAAAATGAATACATTAGAATATGACTCTTTATAAGATTCAATTATTAATTTAAAATTCTATTTGTTAAAAAATTTCTAATGAAATTCTTTAACAAATTTAATTACATATTTTCAGTCGAATTTCATAATATTTCTATTAACTCTACAATTTTTTTTAAATTTAGTTACATCATATGTTTGAATTGTTGACTGATTTTTTTATATCAAATTAATTATTTTTAACTAATTTAATTTAGAGAACAGTATAAATATCTCATAAAAATTGAAATAAAAAGTGATTTTTTAAAAACAAATTAAAAATTCCCGGTATTCAAACAATAATATTTTTGAATCAAAGCAGTAAATATTTTCTATATATTGGATTTAAGCTTACAAACTAATTTCAATTAAACAAAATCATTTAAAATTATTTTTTCTATTTAATTAAGTATAATGTTTTCTCAATGTACCCACACTTACCCTACTTAATATTAATAAACAATCTTTATCGAAATTCAATTATTTTCAAAACAATTTTAATTGAATTCCTCAAATAATTCAAATATTTTAAAAATATTTTGAAAAATTTCAATCATGTCCTAAAATTTTTATAAATTCTTCGAAACAATTCAACTATTTTTATAAATAGTAAAATACATTGCAGGAATTTAATTATTTCAATCACTTTTAATAAAATTCTTTTTCATAAAACCAATTGCTGTCAAATTTCAATTACGAATTATTAAAGAAACTTCATTAGTTTAAAAAAAAATTTAAAGAAATTCTTCAAAAGAATTTAATTATGATTTTAAAATTTGAATAGAATTCTTTGCAAGAATTTAGTTATTTTCCAAAATAAGAAAAATTTTTTGAAGGAATTCTATTATCATCAAATTTTTTGATAAAATTATTGCAACGATTCCATGATTTTTAATATATTAATATTAAATTGATTTGAAATATTTTAAACAGAAAAATTATAAAAAAATTATGAAATAAAAAGCAAACAACAACTAATTACAAATTACGAACAGATTACGAAACATTATACTTTATTATATTAATTAAATAATTAATGTTATTATTGTTATTTTATAATTAATTTAAAATTGTAGTTTAATAAGAAAAGTAGTTTCAATTCTTATTTTTCTTAGTTAAAAGCCTTAGGTCTTTTAGAGGTTAAAACTAAATGTTACATTAAAAATATATTCTTAACATTTTTTCAATCGAGAACGAATGAAAAATTAGTATTTTGCTAATAGATCTCAATCTCAATATAAAAAATAAAGGTTTTTGTTGAATAAAAATAAGATTACAATTTCACCTATTTACAAAATAATATTTTCTTATTTGTTTCGCCATTGATAAAATAGAGTGAATATTTTTTTTAAATGTGTTTTTAATTTTTAAACAATATGACATTCATTCTTAATCTTTAAAAAATAAAGGCTTTTGTTGAATAACAATAAATTGAACTACTGCTGTTTACTAAAATCAATTTTTTTCAATTATCTAAAAAAATCTAAACCCAAAGTATAAAAGAAACCCTTAGGTATGCCAATAAAAATAAGATTCAAACTCCTCCTTTTACTGAAAACAATTTTCACATTCGTTTTTCTATTCAAAATATTGATGAGAATATATTTTTTTTAATGTAAAATTTAGTCTCTACCTCTGAAAAATAAAGAATATGACCAATAAAATAAGACTGTTACTTCTCCTATTAACAATAAAATATTTTCTTATTCGTTTCGCCATTGAAAAAATGGTGTGAATATATTTTTGTTTTTAATGTATATTTAATTTTAAACAATATAACATTCAGTCTTAACCTTTAAAACATGAAATGCAACGATTCGATGATTTTCAATATATCAATTTTAAAATTTATTGAAAATATTTGAAAAGAACAATTGTAAAAATTTAAGAAATAAAAAGCAAACAACTAATTTAAATTATAAACATATTAACGAAACAAGTACTTTATTGTGATTAATTAAATAATAATTAATATTATTATTTTAATTTTAGAATTAATTTAAAATTGTAATGAAGAACAAAAATTATTAGAATTTTTTTCACTTCTTTTCATTAAAAGACTAAAATTTTATTAAATATTATATTTTGTCAAATTGAAAAATGTTTTTTTTCTGTTCTTTACTTCTAAACAAATTAGAAAATTTTTAAGCAATTGTGATTAAAAAATAGAAAATTTATTTACTTTGCATTATTTTTGTTAATGAATAACAATTTTTTTAACAAAATTATTATTTTATTTTAGAGAAATAAGAAAAATATTTGCACAATTCCTATTTTTAATCTTATTTTGGAACAAGATTTTCCACAGGAATTAAGACATTCAAAAATTTAAAATTCCATCCTTTTTTAAATGAAACAACTGCAATAAAATTATATTTTCTTATTTTACTTGCAAATAATTTAATTTATTCATAAATTGTTATAATTAATTAAAGTAAAAAACATTTTAAAATAGGTTGAAAAAATTAATAAAGTAAATCTTTGTCAGAAACGATAAATACATAAATAGAATTTAAATATATTACATGTAATTATAAAATATATTAAATACAAAAAATAAATATTAATATAATAATTATTGAACTTGATTTTTCTTTAGTTTATTTCTCTAAATAGATAAGATTATTATAGGTTACCTGAACGACAAACACTCTTACTCTTTACTCTTTCTTCAAACACGATGTTTAAAACTGGACAACAGGAGATCTCAGAATTACCAGCACAAGAAACTAATGAAGAAAAATCAATAAACAATTTGAAAGTCTCTAAATTTTTAAAAGTCACACGCGTTTGACATTCAAAAAAAACACATTAAACATAAACAAACTTCTTAGCTTAGCAACAAAACAAATTCAATAAGGTTAACCCAAATTAAATAAGAATAATAATAATCAAATAATTAATATTTTTGAGTTACCTATTAAAAAGAATAATAAACATATTTTATAAAGTCTAAAATAAACACAAAATACATTAAAAATTAATTACAAAAAATAATAAAATTAAATTAAATTATTGGAAAATTTTCAAATTAATTGTTTGGTTAATTGTTAGAAATTAATTTTTCACGCTGTAAACAGCGACACATAAATTATGATTTAAGAAAATAGTATTTTGTAAATAGAAAGAGCTGTATTTTTAATTTCTGTGAAACAAATAAGAAAATTAATTTGTATCTCAAAACGAGTAGATTTAATTTTATTTTTATTGGCTAAAAACCTTATTTTTTCCGTTGAGACTAAATATTACATTAAAAAAATATTATCATCTCTCTTCAATCGTAAAACGAATAAGAAAATAGTATTTTGTAAATAGAAAGTATATGAAATATTTTATTCTTCAAAAAGATTCATATTTTTTAAAGATTGAGACTGAATATTATATATAATAATATAGATATTTATTATATTTTACTGAAGTCAATTTTCACATTCGTTTTTTTATTCAAAAATTGAGAGAATATTTTTTTTTTTAAATGTAAGATTCAGTCTTTATCTCTAAAAACTGAAGGCTTTTGGCCAATAAAATAGGATTGTAACTCCCTCCTATGGACAAAAAATATTTTCTTATTTGTTTCACCATTAAAAAAAGGGTGTGAATAATTTTTTTAAATATAACATTTAGTCTACACCTCTTATTCGTTTCTCCATGGAAAAAATTTCGAGTATATTTAATTTTTAAACAATCGTAAACAATATAACATTCAGTCTTAACCTCTATACATGAAGACTTTTGTTGAATAACAATAAAATTGAACTACTCCTTTTTTACTAAATAAATTTTCTAATTCGTTTCTCCGTGACAATATGGTAAGAATATTTAAAAATATAATATTTAGTCTCAACCCTGTTTCCTTTAATAGTAATTATTGATAAATTAAGTATAGGTATAATATATAACATTTTACTGTAAATTTGTAATTACTTTCTTTTAATTTAAATACTTTAAAGAATTGTTTATCAAATGAAACAATTTTTACTCCACGACAGTTGAAATTCTTATTGATACTCATTATTATAGCATCTTCGACTACCCCTCTTATTAACCCTCCTACAGTTTTATCATTTTTTAGTTTTGCAAGATATAAATTTATAATTTTGTTAAAATTACTTTTTGACTAATTAATATTTATTTTAATATTAAATGCAGCTATTTAGCTTTAAGTTCTACTACATTCTTACAATAGCAAATTTTACGCACGTAGCGAGATATTCAACTTATTATTGTTATGCAAGTTACAAATTTTTTATTTTGAATATTTTACGAAAGAATTCAATTATTTTCTAAAATTTTAATAAATCCTTCGAAAGATTCAATTATTTTCAAAACAATTTTAATTGAATTCCTTCGATGAATTCAAATATTTTCATAATTGCAATTATTTCCTTAAACTTTAACAAATTCTTCGAAACAATTCAACTATTTTTATAAATATACTAAATTCTTCGCAGGAATTAAATAATTTTTAATCCAATTAAAATAAAATTAAATGAAAGAATTTAATTATTTTCAAAAATTTCCATAAAATACAATTTCAACAAGAATTTAAAATTTTCTAAAAATAATTCAATTATTCTCAAAATATTTATAAAAATTCTATATAAAAATTAAATTACTTTCAATGCAATTTTTAAATATATATTCGTCAAAAGAATTGAAAGAATTCAATTATTTTCAAAAAGTAATTAAAATTCTTATGATGAATAAAATTATTTTGAATATACTTAATTTTAATAAAATTCTTTTAAAAAATTCAATTATTTTCGAAACAACTTTAATTGAATAAGGATCCAGGATGAATTTGTTAAAGAGATCTTTGCAATTTACCAGGGAACAAATACCATCCCTTATAGAAGTTAACAGTTAACAGTTTGCTTATTGTTTTTGATCGTTACTAATAGAATTAAAATTTTTATTATAAATTTTAGTAGTTTTCAATCTTATTAAAATTTTTAAAGTATATTGTTAAATTGAATTCAATTGTAAGCTTACAATTGATAAATATGTAGTTTGACGATAAACATTTATTGAAATCTTTAATAAACTTTTAAAAAAGTTTCGGTGCTGTGTGGAAATTAATTTTATTTTATTCAATTTAAAATATTTTAAATTATTTTTAATTTAAGGGTTCATACCACTTTACACGCTTGAAAATGAAGCTATTTTCTAGAATTTTTTTTTTACGATTCCTATGGATTATATTAATCTGCATTTTTTTAGTTCAATAAATACACACTTTAACTTTATAAAAAACCTTATTTTATTTTAAAAAATATTATTTGTTTATTTAAAATTTAACAATAATTTTAGACCTGCTAAAAATATCGATGCCAGCTGCGGGATTGATTTCTCAAGTTAGAAAAATCTAAAACACAAAATTCAAATTGATTTATCTTCAGTAGGACTATATCTATCGCCCGAACTAGAATTTTTAATTTTTATACAAAAATAACAAAATGGCGGCAATTTAGAATTTTTTTTTCGAAAATTAAAGTTTTTTTAGCAGTTTTTCGATTTTAAAAAATAGTAAAAATTAATATTTTTAAATAATTCTAGTTCCGGCGATACCCACTCATGTGACGAAGATTTTCGTTAGTGTTGCCGCGATAATGGCGAGAGGCGAGACGAAACGAGAGAACTTTGACTCGAGACGAGACGAGACAGTATTTTTTTAATTATCGCTAAAACGATACAAGACGAGAGAGGTGTCACGAGAGACGAGAATTCTCGACGAGAATTTTTTTTTAAATTGCAAAGTTTTATTCTGAAAATATATAGTTACGGTTAACATATAAATATGATAGATAATATATGTATACTAAAATCTTTTATTGTTTACGTTGCATTTAATAGTCTTTTTAAACAAAATATAAGAAATTATAAATATTTTATATAAATTATATTTTTTTATACATAATATTTATTAAATAAATTCTTTTTTAACTAAAAGTTGAAATTTAATTCATTTTTCAGTGTTTTTTTTTTAATGAGCAATATTTAACGGAAAAATAAATTTTAAAAAATTGTGAAAAAAAAAAATTTGGATTTGGATCATAAATTCAGTTTCTTTGCTTATTTTTAAATATTATTGTGAAAATGGGTTCTATATTTAGCTAAAAAATTTAGCAACTTTTATATTTATCTTTTTAAAAATTATTTGATTTGAATCAAATAAGAAATATTCACTTGAACTTGAATGAAATAATTTTTATTTTACTGAAATAAATTATTTTTGAACCAATGAATTCAGAATTTGAAGCAAATAAAATTTATTTGATAATAAACAAAACAAGTAATCAGTTATTGGAGACAAAAACATTTTTTTAATGCAAAAAATAAAAAATTTGCATTTTTGATTATTTGAAAATAAATTGTAACTATTATTCAGCTTAAGGAGGTTCTATCGATAGTTGATTTAATGAACAGATTTTGATAAACTTGAATGAGCAGCTAGATAAAGTTAATATAAAGGCGTAGTTAAATTTTTGTGACCTCTAGGTACCTATGAAAAAAGTTATAAACATTTTTGGTTTTCAACATTTAACATTGAGTCTTATGGAAATTGAGTAATTTGTCATATATATTTACATACTGCAAAGTATTAAATGAACAGATATTGTTCTAAATTTTTTAAATACTAAACCGATATGCAATAATTATATATCTGTAAAAACAATTGTCAATAGGTACCTGTGAGATTTACAATAAATCAATTTGTAAACAAAATTTACGTTTCATCTGATAATATAAACAACACTTATAACGTTTGGCAACGTTGCATGCACTATACACATTAAATTTGAGCGCGAAATTTAAATGATAATTTTCATCACAGGTTAGAAATAATTAGGCGTTGCCAAACGTTTTACGTTATCAAGTGAGTCAAATGATTAAATATTTGTCACTGTTTTGACTAGCTGCGTCAAGCGATAGAACCTCCTTAACATTTTTTATTCCAATATAGCTAAAATTTTAAACCAGACTAATACCTGAGAGACTACCAAGTCTCACCTTAATCGTCAGGTCATTTTTTCGTAATGTGCGAACAAAATTTTACAGACATACATATGTAGATATACATATAGATATACATATGTGACTGTCCACGAGAAAACACGGCTTAGGTCCAAAAAATCAATTTTAAGTTTTATATGGTAATCGACAGATTTTATGTTGCTTTTTCAAATGCAAAAGTCAAAAGTTAAAAATATCAATTACTTTCGACAATATATCGTTTTAAAGATGGGTATGTCAAGCGTAGTTAACTTCAATCGTAGTACTTCAATCGCTCGCCCTGTGAAATTCACGTTTGGGAGCTAAGCCGTGTTTTCTCGTGGACAGTCACATATGTATATATACATATCTTAGATATACATATGTATATCTAAGATAAATATTAACATTAAAAAAAATTAACACGTCAAATTTTTTACAATACTTCTATAAAAAAGCTGAAAAAGACGAGAGAAAACTAGAATGTGTAGCATTCTCGACACTCGAGACGAGACGAGACGATAATGTGTAGCATTCTCGACACTCGAGACGAGACGATAATATGTAATATTTTCGAAACACGAGACGAGACGATAAATTGCCCTATAATAACGAGACAAGACGAGACAGTTGAAATTATCGCCTCGTCTCGTATCGCGGCATCACTAATTTTCGTAAAAAAATTTTGAGAATCGGTCCAGTAATTTCCGAGAAAAACATCCCGCAGCATGGAAAAATGTGGTTTTGAGAAAAACCCGTTTAAAGTTTGTGTTTTATACTTACATAGCCGTGTACGCGCTCAAATAGTATTGAAAAAAATATATTTTGAGTGCTGGGATCTTTCTAAAAATTTTACACCACATTTTTGACATATTTTACTTTCGAAATCGATAATAAAAAATTTTTTTGCTTTTTTGAAGATGGCAAAGTGGTATGAACCCTTAAATTAATCGATTTCTTTTATAAGAGATTATTGATTAAAATTGATTATCTACAGATAAACCCAAAAGTTAATGGTAATTCACAATTTTAGACAAATTAAGCAATCGTTACAAAATAAGTATTCTTCATTTTAAAAAAAAATACTTAAATGCAAATTACAAAATACTGAATTTATGCTTGAAAAATAAAGTACGGGAACCATGAATATAAATCGAATTCTCTAGTTCAATGAATTTCCATTTAATAGAATTTCTATTGAAGAGAATTTTCTTAAATCTGAATATCTATCTAACGAATTATGCTAAAAGAAACATTTATTTTTAATAAAAATTATGTTTAATGAAAATTCAATTTATTAAAAGTCCTGTTAAACATAAATTTTATTAAATGTGAATTCAGTTAAATAGAAATTTTGTTTAATAATAATTCGATAAACTAGATGTTAAATGTTAGAAAAGTACTCAACTTATACTGAAAGTATATGTTTTTATCGATTTCATTCAATTTGAAAAATTTCCCTGACAAACAATTTTTTCCTAACATTTTCCTGACTTGTGGCTCTTTAAGCAGGAGGTGTTTTCAGCTGTAGATAAGTTAAAATCCATTGTATATCTTCTTTTCGGAACCATTTTCTCAAATTTTTAGTTTGGAAATTTTTGTTTAAAATATTAAACTATTGTAACTATTTTGTAGGGTATTTAAAAATACATTTATTTACGCAAAATTCAATTACTTTTACCATATTTATAAAAGTTATTCCATATATTTATATTATTTTTATCTCTATGAAGAGGCAAAGAGTTCATGAAATGAGCACCAAAATTATAAAAAAATATGCAACTTGTAAAAATGATTAAAGATTGTATTTCAATAATTCTTTATTTAAAAGTTAAATATTTTGCATCAATTTAAAAATGATTTTATTTACGAAATTAGTTGAGCACAACTCACAATTTTCTTCTTAAACGTCGTCATCATCATCATCTAAAATAGTAAATAAAAATCTATTATATTTTAAAACCATTACATTTATAATTACATTGAACCATAATATTCAGTATCATTATTGGTAATTTTATCACAGATAATATTGTTTTTCCTATAAAATTATCTGTAATATATGAATGACAAACTTGAAATTTTATCTAATAAAATAAACTAATGTAAAAAAATTTTTGTACTTAGAACTCAATAAAGTATTGCATGTTAACCTCGATAATATTAAAAACTTAAACAATTTTACATCATTACAACATGCAGACTTAGGTTCAAGCAAGATTGAAAAGTTCCACCTCACAACAACCTTGCATTGCAAAATTAAGACAAAATTACATTGAAAAATTAAAAAAAAAATTACACGTAACTTTAAATAATATTGTCAGGGAATATTTAGTAGCCAATGGTGAAATAATATTGAATTGTAACATTTATATTTCATAAAAGTAATATTAAAAAAATATTACAATAACTTTTTGTTTTAAAGAAAAAAGGGCTTAAATATGTTTATTAAATAATGTAAATATACTAGAAATAGTTTCATTGTTGGTTAAAGTTTGGACCGAGGGGGAATTTACTAGTAAAATAGTGTACAATTGACTCCCTGTTCCACTTATTATCATTATTACCAAGTATTACCGAGTATTACCAATTTTTACCAAGTATTACCACTTATTACCAAGTATTACGTATTATTTCCAAAATTTATCCCGCATTGAAATATTAATATCTTTGCTGTATTATTATTTATTACTCATATGTTATTGAGTATTAAGCTTCATTATCAAAAATATTGAGGATTTTCTCTTTTTTAAAACGTAAATAAAAAAAATATCATTTCAATTGGTTTGAATTTTTTTTAAGGGTCAGAATTTCCCAAACGGATAACCTAAATCTAAAAAATTTTCATTTTTAACCAAAATATATTTGTTTTACTCTTAATGTGGTTAAGATTAATCCATGAAAATATTAAGCCAAAAAAATTTTTTTGTAAAAGTTATTAAAAATTGAGTTTTTTAGTACTGCTAAATTAAAAATTTTTTTCTCGAGTTCCAGTTGACGGATTTAAAAATCAAAATACATATGTGTTTTTTCGTCTTAAATTGCACTATTTAAATATTTTTTAATAATTTTTTACATATATTATTTGTTTATAAAATGTTAATAAAGAAATATATTCTTCACATCCTAAAAAAAAATTAAAATTGGATACAATTTAATTAATTAAACGTCTCCGAGTATGAAACTTAAATTAAAGGAGATAAAATTTATAACAGATTCCTCTAAACCGATTTGTGAATTTTTATTTGTTTATATTTTTTGTTACTCAAAGTTAACCATTTACAATATTTTTAGAAAAAATAATGTTTATTTTTTTATTTTTCCATTGCACATGATCGAAATCAATTAAAATTAATCTACTTTGTGTACCAGATAAATAATAATGGATAATGCCATTTATTTAAATTATTGAAAACAATGATAATTAACAAATAGATAACTTTGGTCATTGTTCATAAAACCATTTTTTTTTTTGCAAATAAAATGTTTATTTATGTAATTTATATCTATTTTGCTAAAAAATTATTTTGAATTTAATAATTACCATTGTTATTAACAATAATTAACAATAATAATATAATAATTAATAATAAATAATTAATAATTATTAATAATAATTAACAATAATTTACAATAATCAAGTACAGCTTAACATGACTTTAAACTCGTAAAAACAAGAAAAGCAGTTTTTCTTTTTGCAGAAATAAGCCATTTATTTGTTTAATAAGTAAATAATTTGTTTATAGCAAATGTAATTGTTTATGCTAATAAATTTTTAAGTTTTTTAAAGAATGTACGTATGACCAGGCATTACTAAGTATTAATAAATATTACCAAGTATTACCAAGTATTACCAGGAGAGTGTACACTTGACTCCCTGAGTAAATTCCCCCTCGGGAAAATGTTTTTTGAAGGGCTGTAAAATATTATAAATTCTTGAAGATAAATACGTTTTACCTGCACTCATAACCATAAATATGAAAAAAATAGTTATCGCAAAAAAAATGTGCTACTAATTTGAAAAATAAATTTTTTTACAACAAAAAGTCCCAATTTCGTGAGATTTCCCCATATATATATATATATATATATATATATATATATATATATATATATATATATATAACAATATTTAAAAATAATTGACTGTAGAAATTCTGTTTCAGAATTAAAATGATTTATTAGAGGTTACAATGATTTTAGTATGTAACTATTAAAAATAATTAATAAATATTTATATTAAAAGATATTAAAATAATTATAAAATCTAATAATTTATTATAATTTTATAATTATCAAATAAAAAACCGGAATATCTGTGAATAAATAGTTTAAATATTTGAAGGTTTGTATCCTTTTTTAACACGTTATAATATTCCTTTTTTTATAAATATTAATTTTCTTTCCTATAATTTCTAATTTAATAACAGAAAACAATATTTATATTACAATTGTCTTCTTTAGTAATTTATATTAATTTCATATTTTATTTTACAACTTCTTTATTTTAATTAAAATTTTTAAATTTTAGTAAAAATGAATTCTTCTGGAAATGAATTATTTGAAAAATCATTTAACGAAGCAAATATATTATGTTCAGTGGCTCAAGGTATGTGTTTTAAAATTATTGTATATTAAGGCCATTTGAACCTTGATGACGTCAGTAATTAACATTGCACATTGGCAGCTATACAGTTATTACAATTTTGAATATTTAAAGCTGAAAATTTGTGGAGATGTAGAGAATAATATAATCTTTCGATAGAGCATGTTAGTTTTTCAAATTTTGTTGAAAAATTTTTTTTTAAAAATAATTGAAAAAAGTGTACAGTGAATGCATATGGTTGCCTAACGCAAGGCGTTCTATACACCTGTGATTATTTTACATGACAGTTTTGTTAGTTTATGAAATTATTTTGTAGAACTGAAGCAGAAAATAAGTGATAAATAAATATAATGATAAATTTTTATTAATTTGTTTAAAAATCAAATTATAATGTTGGAATTTAAACATTCGTACTATGACTATTTTACTTTTGTATAATATTATAAAGTTTTTTTTTTATGAAATTGAAACGTAATTATTATTAATTATTTATTTTACTTGATTGTCTTTTTGTAAATTATCAAAATCTGTATGTAAAATAATAATATAAATTATTGATCAATATTAATAATGGTTGCATATAGACCGGGCGCATAAATATAATTTTATAATATACATATATATAGCAATTTACATGGTAAAGATTATAAATTTACTTTTTTACTATTGAAAGAAACATTAATTTCAGAATTTTTATAAATAAAATGCAGGTAAGTGAGAAAAATATGTTTATAAATAAAAAATTTCTGTGGGTAATAATTTCAAATTGCAGGCATAAAGAAATAAGGTAATGTACTTTGCTTTTTATATATTTTATTATATATTACCTTTATAAATAATAAAAGAAAAAAATTTGTTTATTTATCATAATTATTATGAATATTTACCAAAAACATTTTATATACATATGTCCGTCAAGTGGCTCCTTCCGCGTACAGTGGTCTCTGAAAGAAGCTTACACAATTATATTAGTAATTAAAAACATAAATTCTTTTTATTCACAGTTTTTACATGCATGAATTACAAAATTTGGCTGACATTTTCGAAATCTGTAAACAAATTAAATAATTTTAGAACATTTCATGTATTACTTATAAATATAATGGTCATTCTGCAACGTATTTTGAGAGAACGTCTATAATTTAAATCATTATGGTGCGATCACAGCTGGGCTGCCTGTATGGCAGCAATGAAAGTAAGGGAAACAAAAATATTTTCTTTCTCGTCTATACCATTTCTTTACATAGCATAAAATAAAATTACCAGGAAGCAGTTAAATATCAGTTCATCATAAATTGTTATTACGAACAGATAAAACGAATTTTCGATTTTTATTTACATGTTATATATAAGTACGTTAAACCAATTTATTAATTGAAAATTTTTAGACTAATTTATTTTTAAAAAAGTTTGTATACCTGTAAGGGTGAATTTATATATTTGTTTGTAGAAAAATAAATAAATAACCAAGAAATATGAAAATCATGTTCGAACCTATTTTCAAAAAAAGCTAGCAAAAGCATTTGTACAGCATTTGTAGTTAAGGGTGAAGTCCCATGACAGCGTTTTGCGTTGCGTCGTAATGGGAGAGAAAAAGACGCAAATATACGTTTGCTGCATTCTCTCTCATTACAACGCAACGCAAAACGCTGCCATGGGACTGCGGCCTAAGGATGGACGTTACCTCAAAAAAGAAACGATTCCCAAAAATCGATTTTTTTAAAAAGTATCGAGGAATCAAGTACAATACAAATACGTTCTTTTTAAATATATAATAATAATACACCCGAACCCATATATGCTTTCTTTCCAGTTTAATTCTGCGAATTGTTTTTTAATGCGCATAACCAGATACAGAAGGAAAGTATACATGGGTTTGTGTGTAATAAATAATAGTATTTAAATATAATTAACAAAAATTATATTTTAAAATCTTAAGTAATTGTATTATTTATTCAAGTTAATTATTTTTTACAACATTTTTAAGCAGTATTTAAAAAAACCTACAAAGTTAAATGTTAGAGAGGTTATATATATCTAGGGTATTTATCATTGCCGGGTTTGTGGCTAGTGATTAGGTTGGCATTAGTGTCGTGTGTGACGAGCGTTGCGTCGATGCTGGCAACGGCAGTTGGCTTGGGTCAGTCGCCGAGTAATGGCTGTGACCAGGTTGGGTATGTCCCGTCGTTTAATAGTTGGGCCAAGAGTGACGATATATTGGTACCTCGTCGAATTAATGGTATAACTAAATGTAATACGGTGTGATATTAATATTACTTTTATTAATAAATAAACTTAATCTTTAGTTGCGTGTAGTTTGATTAAGTGTTGGAGATCCCTCCCTGTTGGTCATAGAGATACTCTAACATAAAATTGAGTTTTCAGCAGGATGCAAGAGATAATCAGCCGTACTCACAGAAAAAACTTTACTCAAAATGAGTATCATATGATACTCAAAATGAGTATCATATGATACTCATTTTCAAGTGCAACAAAAATGATACCCCTTCGACTCATTCTGAGTTTCTGGGGAAAATACTCAAATTGAGTAAAATCTGGATCATTTTGAGTTTATGAAAAAATTACAATAACATTGGAATAACTGGGAATAATTAATAAAATATGAATTAAAATAATTGTATATAATGAATAAACACGTTGGACTTGTCAAAACATTAATACTTGAAGTCGATTTATCGCAATTTATGAGAAATTAAAAGCAAATTTTTAGGTTAGTCACTTGTTAATTGACTGACAGGGATGGCAACCATGTAACACGAAACATGCGAAACACAAACAAAGTAACGGCGCAACGCGCAGCAGACATTTTCTATATTTGTTGCCAACATAACACACACACAAAAACTAGAACCTGACATTTTTTCTATTTTGAGTCACTTGAAGTTGCCGATTACTCATTTCGAGACCGACTTTCAAATGCGTTGCAACAAAAGTGAGTCGGGTTTTTTTTCAGTGTTTACAGCGTAAACTGCTCAATTTCGCCGTCTTTTATTGTATATAACTTTAAATTATTAATTTTTTTAAGTGGAAAAATATTTTAAAAATGCAGTGAAAAAAGTCATCAACACATATGTTGTCGATTCTCCCATAAAAAAGTATTGAATACCCAAAGAATCGAAAAAGTATCGATTCTCAAATGAAAATCGTTGCGATTCCAAACAGCATCCAGTAGAATCGTCCATCCCTATTTCACATTTGTGTCATTCAATTTTAAGTAATTGTATATTCTGTATAAAGGTTTACTGTAATTTATTAAAAACAAAATAAATTTATAAACATAATTTGAATTTATATAATATGTTTTTGTTTTTTGGATTGTAATAATTTAGTTAGATGTTGGTTTGTTTATTATTTTTTAATAATAAATAATTTGAATTTGTTTTGAATCAAACAAAACAAATGCATTTGTAAACTATTGTAGAAACACCTTTACAGTGAAGCGTGAGGTGCGATCCCATGTGAACAGAATACGTCGACCGAAAGTAGAAAATCATGAGAGCGAAAAGAACAACATTATCTACCTATCTCTTTTGCACTCATGATTTTCTGCTTTCGGTCGACGTATTCTGCTCACATGGGATCGCACCCTGAGAATACTGTCCCACGTGAGCCAAAAGCATAAAATCAATTTCTCCTTCTTGTTTTTAAGGAGCATTCAGACCTCTGCAGACTGCCTGCCTGTGCAGCCAGAAGATTGTTCACACCTCACTTTTCTCGTTGAAAAATGAGGGAAGATTTAAATATCTATTAAAATTCAAATCTTCCCGCATTTTTCAACGGGAAAAGTGAGGTGTGAACAATCTTCTGGCTGCACAGGCAGGCAGTCTGCAGAGGTCTGAATGCTCCTTTAAGTCCAACGCACAATAGGGCCGTTCCAGAATGGACTCAAATGGACTCGACGCAAACGCAGACGCGACGCATCCCAATGCTAATCAAATGGGGACGCGTCGCGTCTGCGTTTGCGTCCAGTCCATTTAGGCCTTTCTCCAATAGGTTTTAAAAAGTGTGCGAATGACTGCGTCTGCGTCGGTTGCTATAGCAACACATGCTAAAATCAACGCAACGCAGTCATTTGCACACTTTTTAAAACCTATTGGAGAAAGGCCTTTTGAGTCCATTCTGGAACGAGCCATAGGTTCGCGAACGAGACGCATGAGATAGACAAGGACACAAATATATCTCTGTCATTTTCTAACTCATGCTTTGCGTTCGCGAACGACTTTCGCGAACCTATTGTGCTTAGGCCTTTAAGCTTTCTGTTCATATGGGAATTTTTTTCATATACAATTTTCAAATCATAATGAAACAGAATTCAAAAAAATATTATTTAATAGATCTATATATCAATTTCGAAACTATTTCATGACTAAGTGATAACAAATTTTAAAAAAGAATTTTGAATTTAAATCATAAAGAATATTAATTTTAATTTTTACCATTTTAAAATTAACTACATTTTTACTTACCTTCTTCCAAATAGAAATGTTGATATACAAATATTTGGATATTATTCTTATTATAATTTAACTACTTGATCATCAGGGCGTCATAATCGGGGTCGGGCGTAGAAGTGACAGAAGCGGCAAAAAGGCGTCAAGACTTTATATTACGATTTTCTAAATCTGTAAAGAGATTTATAATATTTAACAAAGTATTCTTGTTTTTTCAGATAAAAGAAGTCATAGATCTGTTCTTTTATTTTAAAAAACAAGAATTCTTTGTTTGATATTAGAAATCTCCTTACATAATTAACAAATCGTTGTCAAGTCTTGACAAATGGTTAATTTTAAAGAAATTTGAAAAAATGCTTACTTATTTCCTTTAATGAAAACGACTTTTTATATCTCCTTTATCAAAATTAGAAATTATGAAAAAAAAATTATATTAGTTATTCCAATAAAATAAAAAGGAATCGATGTATGAATTTCTATAAAAAGAATATCCCTGACAAAGTTTCGTCTTTTACAAAAAGTAATGAAAATTTAAAACAAATGTGCAAAAATTTAAATAAGAAATGCATTAAAATAGAACAATAAAAGAAAAAATAGAGATATGGAATAGATTATTTATATTATCACATATATGTTGATAATATTAATAGTTTATTCCAAATTTCTTAATTTTTAAAATTCTCGAAAAAGATATTATATAAACCTTAAATAAATTTCATTAATTTACTAAGCAATAAACGAAATTTGAAAATTTTTATCACTTATCTTTACTCTATCAAGTGAGAAATTTAGAAAGGGTTTCTGAAATGCAATAAATATAAACCTTTTCTTCTCTCCAACAAAACATATTACATCATTATTATCTTGCAATATTTCTTTGCAAATTCTTTAATAATGTATTGTAATATGTTTCTTGAAGTGCACATTATATTGTATTACAAACTCAACATTGCTAAAATATTCAAATGCACTGCTATATATTAGCAAACATTTAAAATTTTTGACAATGTGATTGTAATAGCAATTTATAAATAAAATTTTCTTTTATTATACATTCAAAAAATAATAAAGAGATACAGATTCCTACACATAATACAGCTGCTTACAGACATGTCTAATTAAAACAGTTATCTGTCGATGAGTATAATTTGTAAAAATATAATATTTCGATAAAATTTACATGCTGAAACATTTCTTTTTTGCAGCTTCTTCGATGAACTCTTCTAATACCAATTGAAGATTGTAATTCTTGCTTATTTTCTGAAACATATTAAAATATACTATATTAAGCGTTCAATGGAAAATATTTGTACGATAAGATTAATATACTATAAACCTCAAGGTACAATTAGCCCGCAATTAATATACTCAATACAAATACTCTTTTGTATTTTTTTCGGATTATTTAAGAAGGTTTAAAATATTTAAATAATTCTTATTTCTTTTATGTTACTTATATAATTTTTTGTTTTTGTTATTAAATTTTTGTTTATTTTTTGCATATATTCGTCATTCATAATTGTATAATATTAGTCTTAATTTATACGTTACAAACTTTTAAACATTTTACTATGCTTTATATACAACGTATCAGAATATTTATTTTGTAATTTCTGATATTAGTATAAATAAATGTGTATTCTATATTTTACATCCTTTTTTAATTTAATATTTATTTATCCTTTACTTTAATTTACAAAACGTAAATAAAATAGATCATTTTAGGTCACAAAGTATCAACTGTTCCTGATTATCAGTCTGTACAAATCAAAGCTATTATGATTATGCTGCAAAAGAAACAGATAGATAAAAATAGACCAATTTCTATTTTATGCACATTTTTTTATTATTATCGTGTTTTTTACACGATAAATTTAGATTCACTTCAATTGTCTTGGGTGATTTATCTTTTCTATTTTTAAATATTATGTATATGAATGCATGTTATTTTTAGTGCTCATATTATATATAATTTTCTTTTGATTTCGTTTTGTAATTTTTCTTTTACATTTTACAGAATGTATAAATATTACCAATACTCTTTTTTATTATTACTTTAAAACATATTTTCTTTTTAATCAATTTAAGGGCATTTGAACCTTGATGACGTTACAGATTGTGCAAAGCATGTGTGACGTCATCAAGGTTCAAATGGCCTTAAGTTAAAATTGATTTTGGTTCTGTATTATTCTTATTTTTTTTATTTATAGTTTATTTTGGAATCCTTTTTGTTAAAAATTTTCGTATAGTATGTTTTTTTACTCTTATTACATTTGGATGTTCAGAGTATCTAATTTATTTTCATTTTGTGAATCATTATTGTTATTTTCCTTTTTTTAGACAATATAAATAATACCAATAACTTTTTATTCTTTCTGAATGTTTGAAAAACATTTTTTTTTGCACGAAATTTATTTATTTATTTATTTTTGCTTCTTTATTATTTCTTGTCATAGTTTAATTAGAAATGATTCCTTTTTAAAACATTTATATATTTCTTCTACGTTAGAAACTGTATAGAATATTGCAGGGACCGATTCTAAAACAAAACTAAATTAAAAATTTACGTTTAATTTAGTTTTGTGTCGACTTGAAACTAAATTGAAAAACTTTATTTAGTATACTTTATTTAGTATACTTAAAAATTTTAATGCATAAAAATCGCGTTCATTTTTTCACTTTATAATTCTATTGAAGTCTTCTCATACTATTACACCTATATCTATTATTAAAGTTATAATTCTATTATTTCTTAAAATATTGTATTTTGTTAGCAGCGATTTTTTAATTAAAACTAAGTAATAGAGTTTCTTAAATATTTATTTTTAATGTGTTTAAAATTAATACAATTTTTTCAATTTTAATTTAGTTTTTTAAGTTTAGTTTTGAGTCGACACGAAACTAAACTCAGTTTGTTAATTTAGTTTTGTGTCGACTCAAAAACTAAAACGAAACTAAACTTTTGTAACGGTCCCTGGTATATTCTGAAATATTCATTTACTAGTATGGTATGAAAAGATATATGATTTAAGGTAGAATGTGAACGATATAAAATTTTGTCTTTTATTTTAATTTGTTCATTTTCTACTTTATTATTTTTTGAATTTTTCTTTACTTTACAGAATATACATAAAATAGATGATTTAAGGTCACAAGGTATAAACTGCTACTGATTATCAGTCTGAACAAATCATAATTATTATAATCGATGATTATGCTGCAAAAGCAACAGATAAATAAAAATAGACCAATCTCTAAATTATGCAGATTTTGTAAATAATATCGTGTTCTTTGCACACAAATTTTGACTTTTTCTACTTTGCATTCTATTTTTGAAGTTTACTTTTTAATCAAGTCAAATTTTTATTATGTGCATTATATTTTTTATAATAATTTTTATATTCATTTCATTTTTGTCTTTTATTTATGATTTTTATTAATTAAATTTTTTTTAATTCTTTCTCCTATAATTTTCTGAAAGATTCTTTTAATTTTTGTTTTCTTTCTCTTTTTTATTTTTTAATATTTGAAATATTTATTTCGTTATTATTTTTGTAAAGTTAAACTATAGCATACAAAGTATTCAGTTTTTTTAATTCCCTGTCTAATTGTACCTTCGATAACATTAACCCCTTATAAGTATTTAAACCATTACGACGTCACAATTTGGGCAGAGCACATGTTTTAAAACAGTGACGTCAAACAGGTTTAAATACTCTTAAGTATTTTTCGCAAAGATATTGGATGTCAAATTTTTGTCACAAAAGGAACTTTTTCTACTAATTGTAATAAAAGTCATGAGCTTACATTGAAAAGAACAGAATTGCTAAATCTTACATTTTTAACAAATTTTATATAATTTTGATTTTTTTTTACAATTAAAAAACAAAAAAATTTACTATTAGTAATATAAAAACATAACCTTTAATTGTTTCTCCTCCTTCGTTAAAGCTTCATTTCGCCTATATTTTTCCTTAAAAAGTTTGCAATTTTTGTTATTTCTTCGTAACTTTAGAACTTGTTGATTTTCATTTCCTTTCATTCCTTTTTAACCCATGTTGATCTTCAGTTGCAAGTTGTCGTACGGAACTGCTGTTTCAAAACAAATTATATTGTCACAATTATGAGTAGAGGTTAATATTTTAAAATACTGTGAACATATTAAAATATCATGAGAATCTTTAGCAACAACGTATATATTAATAATAAATAATATATGAAATTTACTTACTTAAAAAAATTCAGTTATTTGCCATCAATTCTTGCCATTTGTATACTGGTCTCTAAAACAAAATTAAATTTAGCAGTAAAAGTTCTACTAAACAATGTTTTGAAAAGATTTGACATTAATTTTTCTTTTTTCTTGTTCCATAAATTTTAAATACAGAAACTATGAATTCAATTTTTGAGACTTATAAGAACACGGTCAGGTTTATTTAAATATGTTATATTTTGATGCTGAATGTTTAAGAAATAATTGAGTAAAGTTTTAAAAAAATCTAATGAAAACTAATAAATGTATTCTTGTCCAAAATGTTTGAGGCCAAAGTTGTTAGATTTAAAAAACTGCTATTAACTATTATTTTAAACTAATAGTAGTAGAAGTCAGATACAATAGCCAATTGTATTACTATACAAGTTTTAAATACTTAATGTGCACTTCATAAATGTTATGTAAAATGTGTTTTTATCAATTTTAAGAATTTTAGTTTATTTTCAAATTTTTTTTAGTGTTAATGCAAATTTACTTTTTTGACTCCAATTTAAAATTAATTCTAATTTTTTTAAATTTCTATTAATATTATTTTGTTTAATTTTCTATTGTTTTTTATTCTTGAAGCTTAGATTTTACACTCAAATTACATAATACAGGCGATATGAGGCTGGTAACATCCAACTACTACTAATTATCAGTCTTCAGTAATCACAATGTCAGTGATTATGCTGCAAAAGTAATAGTCAGCTGTAATCGACTCTCATCACCATATTATGCAAAATTACACATAATACACAAAAAATTTATTTCTTGCTTTTATTTTTATTTCATTTCTCAATGTATACATATATTTTTTTAGTATATGAAATACACTGTGTATTGACATTTTCTTTTCTTTTATTATTTTTGGTGTGGTATTCATTAATTGAGTTGTGCTTTATTGTAATATTTATTTGTTTCTTTCCTTTTTAAATAACTTTTTATAATCAAATTTTCATAATTTAGGCCATTTGTCTTCTTATTCAAGTAGCACGCAATATCACCTGAATGTCATGGCGATATCTATTGGGAATATTCCTGTGATATTTGAGAAATGTCAAAATGTCCGCTTTTTCGAATATCCCTATGGAATGTCACAGGGATATTTGAAAAAAGCGGTCATTTTGACATTTCTCCA
Source organism: Leptopilina heterotoma (assembly GCF_015476425.1). Classification (NCBI taxonomy): domain Eukaryota; kingdom Metazoa; phylum Arthropoda; class Insecta; order Hymenoptera; family Figitidae; genus Leptopilina; species Leptopilina heterotoma. The sequence continues at coordinate 39,585 of NW_025111125.1, read as the reverse complement.
ATATCACATGAATATTCCCAATAGATATCGCCATGACATTCAGGTGATATAGAATGCTACTTGGGTATATTCAACTATTGTATTCTTTTGTACTCTTTGCAAGAAGTTGTACTATTTCTATTAATATTATTTTGTTTAATTTTCTATTGTTTTTTTATTCTTGAAGCTTAGATTTTATACTCAAAAATAACATAATACAGGCGATCTAAAACTGGTAATATCTAACTACTACTAATTATCAGTCTTCACTAATCACAATTTCAGTGATTACGCTGCAAAAGTAATAGTCAGATAGAACCGATTCTCATCTCCATATTATGCAAAATTGCGCATAATACACAGAAAAAATTTATTTCTTGCTTTTTTTTTATTTAATTCTTTTTAAAATATATATATATATTTCTTTTTGTACATAAAATACACTGTGTATTGACATTTTCCTTTATTTTATCATTTTTTGTGTGGTATTCATTAATTGAATTGCGATTTATTGTAATATTTATTTGTTTCTTTTTTTTAAATAACTTTTAATAATCAAATTTTCATAACTTAGGCCATTTGTCTTATTATTCAACTATTGTATTCTTTTGTACTGTTTGCAAGAAGTTGTACTATTTCTATTAATATTATTTTGTTTAATTTTTTATTGTTTTTTTATTCTTGAAGCTTAGATTTTATACTCAAAAATAACATAATATAGGCGATCTAAGACTGGTAATATCTAACTACTACTAATTACACAAGCCTGCAAAAAAATAAAAAATTCGGTTGTCTGAGATCGAGAAGTCATTTCCCGCAGTATTTGGTGCGCTGAATCCGAATCTGGCAACGAAAACCTCCCATTACGTCAAGATTTTGAGAAAAGTGGGGGTAAATTCCTAAAAATCATGTTTTTCGCAGTTTTTGAAAATTTCTACCGGGTAAGTCTGACGTGCTAGAGACTTGTCATAGGAGTCAAATTAAAGCCTGAACCCTGTACTTTAAGAAGATACAGCGATATTCCTAACAACAAACTAAATTAGCCATAAAAAATGATTTTTTTAACAGTTGTCAAGTATAAAAATTGACTAACACTGTCCGTAAACAAAACTATTTGAAAAATGATTGAATTCGCTTAAAATTTGTTACTCAGGGGTTTTTGGGGTCGCTGATTACGAATATGTTGTCAGATTATTAAAATTCAAAATGTCGGATACAATATGGCGGACTTATTTTTCAGAATTGATCAAATTCACTTGAAACTTGTTACTTGGGGGTTTTTAGGGTCGTTGATTATGAATCCAACTACAGATTTTTTATTTTGACATCATATTTGTAAGCAACGACCCCGAAAACCCCAAAGCAGTAAATTCTAAGCGAATCCAATCATTTTTTAAAATAGTTGTATTTACGGACAGTGTCAGTCAATTTTTATGATTGCCAACTGTTAAAAAAAATCATTTTTGACGGCTAATTTAGTTTGTTGTCAGCAATATCGGTTTATTTTCTTAAAGTACTGGGTTCTGGCTTTAATTTGACTCTTATGACAAGTCTCTAGCACGTCAGACTTACCCGGTAGAAATTTTCAAAAACTGCGAAAAACATGATTTTTAGGAATTTACCCCCACTTTTCTCAAAATCCTGACGTGATGGGAGGTTTTCGTTGCCAGATTCGGATTCAGCGCACCAAATACTGCGGGAAATGACTTCTCGATCTCAGACAACCGAAATTTTTATTTTTTTGCAGGCTTGTGTTATCAGTCTTCACTAATCACAATTTCAGTGATTACGCTGCAAAAGTAATAGTCAGATAGAACCGATTCTCATCTCCATATTATGCAAAATTGCGCATAATACACAGAAAAAATTTATTTCTTGCTTTTATTTTTATTTAATTCTTTTTATACATATAATATAATGTATAGTAGGCATTTACGTTTTGTTGGCTACAATTTCTTTTTTTTATTTAAAATTTTTTTCTTATCTCAAAAGCTCCATATCAATAACCAATTTTTTTCACACAACTTTTGCATATTTTGTTAATCTATTTTAAACCTTCTTCTACAGTAGAATTTAATAATGAAACTTTTTAAAGTATATAAGGTTATTCTTTTTAGTTTATGGACATTTGAACCATTATGACGTCACAGATTTTAAACTAATGCTTTGCACAAAATGTGACGTCATCAATGTTCAAATTCCCTTAATGATTAATTTTTTGAACTAAAATTAACTTTGAATTTTTAAGAAATTTTTTATTTAATTATACAACAATTATTATTGCTTCCTCATAGAGGAAGTATTGTTTTACCGAAATTTTTCGATTTTGATTTTTTGACATATCTTTATGTTATTTGACCTCAGGAGTTCAAAAATGACATTTGGGTTGAATTTTTTTTAAATTGTAGGTCTCAAGTGCGGACATAAAATGAAAGTACTTTGAGAAAGATTAATTAAAGTTTAACTATATTTTTAAAAAAATTTTTAATTTTCCAAAAAAACGTTTTTTGCCCATAACTTTAAAAAAATGTTAGGACACCTATAAATGTTTTTCCATAATTTTGTAGAGTCTTTTTAGATGCATCTTTTGAGCTCTTTTTGATCATTTTTCGTTCATATTAATCGGAGATATTATACTTTTAAAAATCAAAAGTTTTGGAATATAAGAGTTTTATGAAAATTTTGTTGGAAAATGTAGAAGTAACTTTAAAAATATAATTACCAAGTTTTAAAGTATTAAAAAACGCTTCGATTGACCTATTTTTAACCTAATTCGATCATAAGTTTTAAAGTTATTGGTATTTTAAAAACCAAAAATCGTGAAAAAGGCCATTTTCTTAACTTTTTTGTTTGAAAAAATTCCTTTATCTATTTAACTATTATAACTATCTTGTAGGATATTGAAAAATCCATTGATTTATATAAAATTTAATCACTTTTACCATGTTCATAAAAAGTTTTTCATATATTTATATTATTATTATTTTATGAGGAAGCAAACTGTTCATGAAATGAGTAGGTACCAAAATTATAATAAAAATGTTTATCTTGGCAGCGGTTTTTCTTTTAAAATAATTTTTGTTATATAAAAACATTAACTTACAATTTTTTTGTCCTTGTCCAAGATAAAACAATGTTGTATGCGAATGACAATATTTTATACTGCTCTTTTCTCTTCTCCTTTATATTGTTACATTTTGCCATAGAACATCTGTAAAGAAACAATAAAAGTATGAAGTGTTATAGAATATATATAATTAATTAATATTTTAAACTTCTCTTAAGTATTATTTTTGTATATTAAATAGAATGAAAAAAATATAAATACAAGCTGTGTATACTAACCGGAAAAATATAAAATCTGATGCAAATATTTCACATTTGCTTGCAAGCAGATACTTCATCCCACCAGGCCAAAAGTTCTTCAATTTCAATGCAACTCTTTAATTCGCAACTAATTTACTGAAAAAATAACAATACAATAGAAAAAGACCTTTTATAGTTTATTTTAAATATATAAGGTGATTAATTACGACATAAGTTAGTCATTATGAACCTTCAATATTTATAAAGGAAATCACTAATTTCATTGCACAAAAAAACAAAAAAAGAATTTTGAAAAAAATACCTTAAACCTAATGCTAGCATAAATAATGTAACACAAAAAGCAAACATTTATTTATTAAAATAGTCCTAACTACTGTAAGATGTTTCATATTCCACATTTATAATTGCACATGCGCAAAACCGTATACCTATTGTAAATTCATGTTACAACTAAATAATTCGTAAAATAGTCTACATCTATCAAAAGATGAACTTTAAAATCGCAAACTGGAAACAATTTTTTCAATTCTAAAAACGGTTAGAAATACAAAATAATTTACCCGAATTACCGAAAGCACGACAAATTGCAAGCACGATAAATTTACTATATAAATTCGTTTACAATTTTCAGAAAAATTAAAGAGTTTCCATTATTAAATAACAAGTATAAAAATTTATAAGGATCCAAAAATAAATATAAATTTAAAATTAAAAATATAATCTGCAATACCGTAAGCACGACAATATAAACTAGTTTAAAAATTCGTATCCATTTTTCGGGAAAAATAGCGATTTTCCATTAATAAATAATGCAAGAAATACTATATTACGGTCAAAACATAAATTCTGAAATCGCAAACAGACACTATTTTCTAAATTTTAATAACAGTCGCAAATAAAAAACAATTTACTTGAAATACCGAAAGCACAACAATAAAAATTTGGGTATTAATATTTTTCTTCTTTTTAGAAAAATTAGCAATTTTCCATTAATCCATTACGTAATAGTACATTGTGCAACGAGGACGCAAAGCGCAAGTTTCTCGTCAGAGCTTGATTTTGCAGTACGAGGCGAAGCCGAGTAATGTAAACAAGCGAGGACGAGAAATGCGTGCGTCCGAGGTACACACGACATTTTATACAAAACGAGAATGTAATCCGCGCTTACTCGGTGCGTTTTGAGAGGGAAAGCATGGCTTTGCTTCAAGTAGTAGTTTTACGGTCCTAGGACCGTAAAACTACTACTTGAAGCAAAGGCATACTTTGCGTCTCAAAAACGCGCCGAGAAAGCGGGGATTACATACTCGTTTTGTATAAAATACTTTTCAACTAGCAAAAGATAAATTCTAAAATCGGAAACCGAACAGTACACTGAAAAAAAATTTAATTCATTCAATTAACCGATTAATTGACTAATATCCATTAAATATTTAATTGAATCAAATAACATTTATTGGAGTCAATTAAATGGGATTTGATTAAAATACTGAAATTATTATTTCAAATACCATTTAATTGACTCCAATAAATAATATTTGATTATTATTGGAATTGAATTTCCATTTTTTAAAAAATTGCTATTTTTAATAAATAAATTTTGCAGGAAATACTCTATAACGATCAAATGCTGAATTTTAAAATCGCACAACAAAGTCTATTTTTTTAATTGAAATTACGATCGAAAAAAAATCTCCTGAAATATTAAAGCACTACAATATAAAATAGTATAAAAATTGTTATCCACTTTATAAGAAACTAGCGATTTTCCAGTAATAAATAAGGCATGAAATACAATACCACGTCAAAAGATTAATTGTGAAATCGCAAACCAGACACACAATTTTCTAAATTCTAATAACGGTCGCAGATAAAAAAAATTACCTGAAATACCGAAAGCACGACAATATAAATTTATGTTTTAATTGTTTTCCCTTTTTCGGAAAAATTGTCGATTTTTCTATAATCACTATTGCGTAAAATACTTTTCAACTAGCAGAAGATAAAATTTAAAATCGCAAACCGAACACTAAACTTCAAATTTTAGTTACGATCGGAAATAAAAAAATTACCTGAAATACCGAAAGCACGCCAATATAAATTTATGTTTTAATTGTTTTCCCTTTTTCGGAAAAATTGTCGATTTTTCTATAATCAATATTGCGTAAAATACTTTTCAATTAGCAAAAGATGAATTTTAAAATCGCAAACCGAACACTATACTTCAAATTTTAGTTACGATCGGAAATAAAAAAATTACCTGAAATACCGAAAGCACGCCAATATAAATTTATGTTTTAATTGTTTTCCCTTTTTCGGAAAAATTGTCGATTTTTCTATAATCAATATTGCGTAAAATACTTTTCAATTAGCAAAAGATGAATTTTAAAATCGCAAACCGAACACTATACTTCAAATTTTAGTTACGATCGGAAATAAAAAATTTACCTGAAATACCGAAAGCACGCCAATATAAATTTATGTTTTAATTGTTTTCCCTTTTTCGAAAAAATTGTCGATTTTTCTATAATCAATATTGCGTAAAATACTTTTCAATTAGCAAAAGATGAATTTTAAAATCACTAACCGAACACTATACTTCAAATTTTAGTTACGATCGGAAATAAAAAAATTACCTGAAATACCGAAAGCACGCCAATATAAATTTATGTTTTAATTGTTTTCCCTTTTTCGGAAAAATTGTCGATTTTTCTATAATCAATATTGCGTAAAATACTTTTCAATTAGCAAAAGATGAATTTTAAAATCGCAAACCGAACACTATACTTCAAATTTTAGTTACGATCGGAAATAAAAAAATTACCTGAAATACCGAAAGCACGCCAATATAAATTTATGTTTTAATTGTTATCCCTTTTTCGGAAAAATTGTCGATTTTTCTATAATCAATATTGCGTAAAATACTTTTCAACTAGCAGAAGATAAAATTTAAAATCGCAAACCGAACACTAAACTTCAAATTTTAGTTACGATCGGAAATAAAAAAATTACCTGAAATACCGAAAGCACGCCAATATAAATTTATGTTTAAATTGTTTTCCCTTTTTCGGAAAAATTGTCGATTTTTCTATAATCAATATTGCGTAAAATACTTTTCAATTAGCAAAAGATGAATTTTAAAATCGCAAACCGAACACTATACTTCAAATTTTAGTTACGATCGGAAATAAAAAAATTACCTGAAATACCAAAAGCACGCCAATATAAATTTATGTTTAAATTGTTTTCCCTTTTTCGGAAAAATTGTCGATTTTTCTATAATCAATATTGCGTAAAATACTTTTCAATTAGCAAAAGATGAATTTTAAAATCGCAAACCGAACACTATACTTCAAATTTTAGTTACGATCGGAAATAAAAAAAATTACCTGAAATACCAAAAGCACGCCAATATAAATTTATGTTTAAATTGTTTTCCCTTTTTCGGAAAAATTGTCGATTTTTCTATAATCAATATTGCGTAAAATACTTTTCAATTAGCAAAAGATGAATTTTAAAATCGCAAACCGAACACTATACTTCAAATTTTAGTTACGATCGGAAATAAAAAAATTACCTGAAATACCGAAAGCACGCCAATATAAATTTATGTTTAAATTGTTTTCCCTTTTTCGGAAAAATTGTCGATTTTTCTATAATCAATATTGCGTAAAATACTTTTCAATTAGCAAAAGATGAATTTTAAAATCGCAAACCGAACACTATACTTCAAATTTTAGTTACGATCGGAAATAAAAAATTTACCTGAAATACCGAAAGCACGCCAATATAAATTTATGTTTTAATTGTTTTCCCTTTTTCGGAAAAATTGTCGATTTTTCTATAATCAATATTGCGTAAAATACTTTTCAATTAGCAAAAGATGAATTTTAAAATCACTAACCGAACACTATACTTCAAATTTTAGTTACGATCGGAAATAAAAAAATTACCTGAAATACCGAAAGCACGCCAATATAAATTTATGTTTTAATTGTTTTCCCTTTTTCGGAAAAATTGTCGATTTTTCTATAATCAATATTGCGTAAAATACTTTTCAATTAGCAAAAGATGAATTTTAAAATCGCAAACCGAACACTATACTTCAAATTTTAGTTACGATCGGAAATAAAAAAATTACCTGAAATACCGAAAGCACGCCAATATAAATTTATGTTTTAATTGTTATCCCTTTTTCGGAAAAATTGTCGATTTTTCTATAATCAATATTGCGTAAAATACTTTTCAACTAGCAGAAGATAAAATTTAAAATCGCAAACCGAACACTAAACTTCAAATTTTAGTTACGATCGGAAATAAAAAAATTACCTGAAATACCGAAAGCACGCCAATATAAATTTATGTTTAAATTGTTTTCCCTTTTTCGGAAAAATTGTCGATTTTTCTATAATCAATATTGCGTAAAATACTTTTCAACTAGCAGAAGATAAAATTTAAAATCGCAAACCGAACACTAAACTTCAAATTTTAGTTACGATCGGAAATAAAAAAATTACCTGAAATACCGAAAGCACGCCAATATAAATTTATGTTTAAATTGTTTTCCCTTTTTCGGAAAAATTGTCGATTTTTCTATAATCAATATTGCGTAAAATACTTTTCAACTAGCAGAAGATAAAATTTAAAATCGCAAACCGAACACTAAACTTCAAATTTTAGTTACGATCGGAAATAAAAAAATTACCTGAAATACCGAAAGCACGCCAATATAAATTTATGTTTTAATTGTTTTCCCTTTTTCGGAAAAATTGTCGATTTTTCTATAATCAATATTGCGTAAAATACTTTTCAATTAGCAAAAGATGAATTTTAAAATCGCTAACCGAACACTATACTTCAAATTTTAGTTACGATCGGAAATAAAAAAATTACCTGAAATACCGAAAGCACGACAATATAAATTTATGTTTTAATTGTTTTCCCTTTTTCGGAAAAATTGTCGATTTTTCTATAATCAATATTGCGGTAAATGCTTTTTAATTAGCAAAAGATGAATTTTAAAATCGCTAACCGAACACTATACTTCAAATTTTAGTTACGGCCGGAAATAAAAAAATTCACCTGAAATACCGAAAGCACGCCAATATCAACTTGTATTAAAATTTGATGTCATTTCGCAGTAAAATTAGCTAAGTTCTATTAATAAGTAATGCATAAAATACTCTACAACTGTCAAAAAATGAATTTTGATTTTGCAAATCTAACAGTATATTTTAAATTGTAGTTACGGTTGGAAATAAAATAAATTTTTACCTGAAATACCGAAGGCACGACAATATAAACTTGTATAAAAATTGTATTCCATTTTTTTTTAAATAGCTATTTTCAATTAATAAATATCGTATGAAATACTATATTACAATGAAAAGTTGAATTTTGAAAACCAAAACTGGACTACCCTAATAATAAATTGAAATAAGAAATACAAATTATTTAAAAAAATTTGACATTATTTAACATGTAATCGACAGTGTTCTCTATTAAATAATTTATACGTCTATGAAAGTAGTTAAGAAAACAATATTATCACCTTTTGACATTCTTTTCTCATCTATTTATAATACTTCTGGTTATAAATATCTGGTTATATAACTTCTGGTTCTTAGTCAATGACACGTTGCTTTCTTCCTCAATCCAGGCTGTTGATTATTTTCTTCACTACTGCAAAATTAATAATCAATATTTGTAAATAACAGTTGATGTTAATTGTTTTATAAATAAATTTTTTTCTCTATGAGAGAAAAGAAAATCTAGTTGATAAAAATATAACCTACAAAAAAAGTTAGGTACTATCACACTTCGTTTTAAGTATAATCTTATTCAAAATGAAATCAAATTAATATTCTACTCACCATACTATTTACAAAAGTCTCCTTTTCAGCAATGAATCCTTTTGACTCTATCGAAGAAACTGTCTTATATTTCATTGGCGACTAACAACATCTATTTCTTCAATTTGTAGGATAAAATTAAAAGATCAGATTACTTATAAACGCACATTACAATTTTCTGCTAAAATAAAAATTTTCTTTTTTGTTAATCAAACATTTTCACTTAATACTGTTAATAATTTTTTCTATTATTTTGGAAAATAATTGAAATGTAACACACTTAGACAATTTTTACAAGAACAGGCTACAACTTGTGTTTTCAGTCAAACAACCATCGAAAGGATAGAATGATATAGCCTTTCTGCAACATTTATAAAGGTGCATTTCCAATTAGGCTGTATCACTGGTAACGTCAAAGTCGATTTCAGTTGTGACGTCAGACCTTCACCCAAAGGGCCGTTCCAGAATGGACTCAGGCCGCAGTCCCATGGCAGCGTTTTGTGTTGCGTTGTAATGAGAGAGAATGCAGCAAACGTATATTTGCGTCTTTTTCTCTGCCTTTACGACGCAACGCAAAGCGCTGTCATGGGACTCCACAGTAAGAGTGAAAAGAACAACAATATCTACCTATCTCTTTTGCACTCATGATTTTCTGTTTTCGGTCGACGGTATACCCATGGCACCGTTTTACGTTGCGTTTTGTAACTAGGTCATGAGTGTAAATATAGCGAACAAAATATATATAAAATATATCTCAAATATATCTCCATCTCTCTCACACTCATAGCCTAGTTACAAAACACAACGCAAAACTGTGCCATGGGACTGCACCGACTGCACCCTTATGGGTGGAAAAAATTTTTTATTTTCTTTTAATGTTTTGCAAATTTAATGTATTTAAACACTTTCTATTTACATGTATTTGTTTATAACTATTATCTCTATGTAAAAAATGTTGTAAACAAACGTTCTTAACCTCAAAAACATATACTTTAACATATTTTCAAGTTCTTGTGAAGTGTTGATTCCACTACAATTATTTTATGGAATTCGTTTCAATTACATATGTGTAAAAAGAAAATGTATAAAATTTATTAAATTTGCAAAATATTGAAAAGAAATTGCAAAAAAAATTTTTCGATGAATGAAAGTTGTTGTAGAAGCAGCCTTGTGGAAGCACCTAGGCGCCACAAGGTTTCTGCTCAAGACGTTTCAGCTATTGAAACATAGGAACACGTTCGATGGGTGACTGTGGGTGTTTTTGACGTCGTCGGTCGTACTGGTCAGTTGCCACATAAAGGTGCTCAAACTGTTTATTTGATGGAGAGTCCACAATAGGTGCAAAAGGCAAGAAGTGCAAGTGCGAACCAATGCTAAATGTATAGGAATCGCACTTGCACTTGGACTTGCTACCTACATATTTGCACATATTGTGGACTCTCCATGAGACTATTTAGTTTAACCTAAATAGTCTCAAATAAGCACCTTTTTTGTGGCAACTGACCGGTACGACCGATGACGTCGAAAACACCCTGTTACTAATTAAAAAATTTTGAATAATAAATAAAAATGTACTAAATAAATTTATATTCACAATTTTAATGTAATAAAACGTTTTTTAGATATAATTTACAACACATATAAATTACAAGGTAAATTAGATTCTTAAGAAAAAATTCTATATTTTAAGGTTATAAAATGTGTTATAAAAGAGTAATGGAAAAAGGTTAACATACAATAATTTTTTTTTTAATTTTAATTTACCTGGTTAATTGTAAATAATACCAAAAAACACTTTATTACATTAAAATTGTCAATTTCAATTAATTTCATGAGACGCATTTCGGTTTTCTAAAACAAATTTGTTAGAACTTTCATTATATAGAATTTTATTTGCTATAAATTTCCCTTATCCGTCCTTTTATGTATCCTACTTAATAATTGTCTTTTACAGAGTAGATAAGCAAAATATATATTAAAAAAATAGAATTTAAACAAATTTACAAAATTTTTATTTTGTAAATGGTAGAAGTTTTGTTTGAAAGAATTATTATGTCTCAGAATTTTTTTTATTAGAAATTTCTTTTTTGTGAATTTTTATTTACTTTGATTGTCATTTCAACGAATTTTTATAATAAAAAATTTGTCCATAACCGAACTTTCAGTAAACAAAATTCACATGACATTGAATTTTAATTGACACAAATTTTATTTGACCGACAATGCTCCATTAGTTACAGACAACAAGTCTGTCTATTGAAGTTTTATCGGACAAATTATATTTCTGTTCTAAACTTGCATGTACTTGATAACTCGGTGAATTAAAAATTCGTGCATATGGCAATTCTGTCACATTTAAATTCTATAAAATAAAATGTACATAGTAAAACACTTTGAAAAATGGAAATCCTACTAATTATAAATTCGGTGCTATGTGAAATAAAAAGTTAATTACATGAAATTTATGTCAATTAATATTGTGAGGAATAAAAATTCGACTAAGAAAAAATTAATTTTAATATTTATTTTGTCAATTCAAAAATTATTTAAATATCTATTTTATTTAATAAATATTTTAGCAATTAAAATGTTTGAGAAATCAAAATCTGATGTAATATGAATTCTGTATAATGATAGTTCGATTAAGGATAAATTTTGTATTTTGAAAATAGTATTTAAATGAAAATCATAGTTAATAAAAATTATCAAAATCGAAATTTCCAATAGAATATGTTGCTGAAATAAAAAATTCTATTAAAAAAGTAATATTGTTGCAACTTTGTTTAAATTCTAATTCCTTTATTATATATTTTGATTATCTACGTTGTAAACACTTATTAACTAAAATAAATAAAACTTATGTACATTTCTTTTGCATTCTTTATAATGGAAGTTCTATTAAATTCACTTTGGAGTAACAGAATGCATCTTAATTTCATTACCTTGTCATGCATAGTTGAAATTGTTTACCATAATTCAAAAAAATATAAAAATTCACCGGTAATAAAAGTATGAATTTGGAAAGAATTTATAATTTTTTGGTAATATTCAGTACACTTTTGAAGTACATCAAATATTAAAAAATTCCGAATATATATGGGGCGTTCCACGCTAAATCGTAAATTATTTTGCTTTTGTATCTTAAATTTTTTTCAAATATTCTTTTTCTTTTAGTTCTCCTTGGTAGTTTATTTCAACGACCACTAAAAGAAAAAAAATTATTTGAAAAAAATTTTGAGATGAAAAAGCAAAATAATATCCGATTTGGCGAAGATCGCCCCATATTCTCTATAAATTATAAATAATAAATTTTCTTTGCTACAGCTTTTTTTTACCATATAGTTTGTAAATTTGTATTTAAAAAGAGAATTAATTTGGATTCAGATTTTGAAAAAGTCTACCTTGGTTCCACTTTTATCTCATATTGTTTGTTTGAAGGAAATTTTGATTTTTTAAAAACAAATAAGATATTTTTTAAACGGCATATTATTTGAAATTGTGAACCGTGAAGTTGCAGAGAGTCATTTCTTTGAAAAAATAAAAAATATCACATTACAATCGAACAATTTTTTTTCATAAATTCTATATAAAGTATTTATGCCAAAAAATTGATTATATGTATATTATATTGAAATGGTATAAAAACTTTTTAAAGTTAAAATTTACATAACTAGTCTTCCGAACTTTTAGTTGCAAAACTCAGTTGAAATAATTCTTTGAATTTCGACTATTTTTCAATGTTTGTCGCAAAAGTTCACTGAACATTACATGACAGTTTAAAAACTCGTAAATTCTCATGCAATGCTTAGTTAACTTTTACCTCATACATTGAATAACAGCGGATATTTAAAAGACAACTTCAAGTTTAATGAGCTTCGCAACTAAAAATTCCGAAGATTGCATTCATGTAAATTTCAGAAATTCATATATTAATTATTTTATTACAGTCTCAATTTTTTTAAATGAACGTCCTTACTTTTAAATTTCATTTTATGATTGATAAATATTTCGTTAAATTAAAGAACAAAAGTTTTGTTTTAAAGAAAAAAGCAAGTAAACTAATTTTTTCGTTTGGACCCCATGGAAATAAGTATTACTTTTTATTACACTTTACAAAATAGATATTATAAAAATTGTGTAAATATTATTGATAGAAATTTTATTATTATATGTTATGTTTGTTATAAAGAAAGAAAATAGAGGTTTTTTTAAACAAAAAACCTCTAATATATAGTAAAATACATTTTTACTTAAAAGTCATTATAACCTGAACCACTACGGTAAAAGCCACCACGATAATTTCCACGGCGATAATAATTTCCTCGATAAATAAAACCACGATGGTTGCCACCTCGATGAGCTCCACGACCGACACCCCGATAATTATTACCGCGTTGATTTAAACCACGATGCCTGAAACCCCGTTGACGGACACCGTGTTGAATGCGGGAACGATGACTTCCGTTGAGGCCTCGACGATTTCCTCTTTGGTGTATAGGAGATCTGAAAGAATGAGTATTTAAATAGATATTAGACAGGCTTCGTCCATAAATTACGTCACACGTTTTTAGCCCATTTTTGACCCCCTCCCCCCCTTTGTCACACTACGTAACATCTGAAGGAACCCCCTCCCTATAAATTACGTCACAATTCGTAAACCCCCCTTTAATAAATTTTTCCAAAATGAATCACTGTCAATATCTAATTTTACATAAATAAAGTGGATTTCTTACGAATAAGGGGGACCTCCAATTTCAATAAAAATTGGTATAAGAACGTATTTTGATGCGTTGATTACGAAAATGATAATGAAAATTGGCGCAAATTTGATGTTCATGGTGAAAACTATAAAAAAAACCATAAAATTGTGGTTTTTTGCATATAATTCGTTGGATTGGATTAATCATATTTTTTTGTGTTTAAAAATATTTGTAAATTTTTTTTGTTTTTATATGGAGGAAGAAGGAGTCATTCACGTTCAGTTGGAATTTTTTTTTTTATCAAAATTTTATTGATTGCAGAGATAATTGTGATATTTTTTGTTATCTATTCAATTCTGAAAAACCCAAGGTGGATAACTCCTTCCTCCTCCATAATTTTTTGTGTTTAAAAATATTTTTAAATTTTTTTTCTGCTTTTATTTCGAGGAGGAAGGAGGCATCCACCTTGGATTTTTCAGAATATAAAAGCAGAGAAAAATTTACAAATATTTTTAAACACAAAAAATTATGATTAATCCAATCCAACGAGTTAAACGCAAGAAAACCCCAATTTTATGGTTTTTTATGCTTTTCACCATGACCATAAAATTTGCTCCAATTTTCATTATCATTTTCGTAATCAGCGCATCAAAATACGTTGGTATACCAAGTTTTATTAAAATCAGAGGTCCCCCTTATTCGGAAGTACACCCAATAAAGTTACTTATATAATTAGTACATTTTTTAATATTTTAAAAATAAGAAATATGTTTAATATTTTTATTTATTAAAATTTTCTCATTATAATAAATAGAGTATAAAGTGTGACATAACTAAATAAAAGGTCCCCACCCCCCCTTTGTCACAATTAGTCACATTTTCATAGACCCCCTCCCCCCCTAAAAAGTGTGACGTAATTTATGGACGAAGCCACACTAAAAGTAACATTGAAATGAAAATTACATCTTATATATGTAATTTTTTAGACAATTTTGAATTTTATTTTCTGTCTATTAATGAATTCTTTATTATTTGCATTAAAAACTTTTAAATCATTATGACTTTTCCACCAGCTGTAATTATTTCCGGAAATTTTAAGGGAGCGAAATTTAGATAGGTAGATACTACCGGTAATGACTACAGGATTTTTTTATCGGTAATAATCCAAAAAATAACTCCCGATACTTTTTCCGATTACACGGATTTTCGATTATTCGAACAAGTGCCTGCATCCATTAGTCCGAATAATGGAGTCTCTACTGCAATTGAATTTTTAATATATTGACAAACATTCGAATAATTTTTTTTTAATTTGCTTGATTTATTTATTTCTTAAAATTAATTAATTAGGTAATAATAACAATTTGTTATACCTGTAAGTTTGTTGATTACTATTGCCTCTGGCTGTATATGCAGTCATTGCTGCTGTTACAGCAGTTTCCACAACAGAATATATATCCTAAAAAAAAATTTGTATTATTCACTTCAAATAATTTCTTAAGGGCATTTGAACCATTATGACGACACAGTTTTAAAACTCAAGCTTTGCACAAACTGTGACGTCATAATGGTTCACATGCCCATAAATTATATATGTTTAAAAAACTTTTTAAATACAAAGAGTAAATTTTGCTCTACAAAGTCATATAATCGCTAAGGTAAACAAATTTAAATTATAAACAATAACAATTGCATTTATATGTTAATTTTAAAGGTTTCACATCAAATATATTTTTTATGATTTAGATTTGTCGTGATGCAAACATTTTTACTTTATTACAGGGTACATTCACTAGTAGTCGGACACTCAAGGATAAGATTTTATATATTATACTCTATATTTCTTGAAATAACAAATTTCCACTATTTTTTAAGCATATTATCAATTAAAAAAGTTTTTCAATATTAAAAATCATGTAAACTTGTTAAAAATACTTCAGTGTTTCATAAAATATAAGCATTTTAATGAAAAATTAGTAAGTCTTCATTACATGGACACTTTTTTCTACATTTTTTAATCCGTCAGAGGTTTTAAGTTTATAAAGTAAAAAAGATAATCGTTAATTAGCTTTATATAGGAAAATTGAACTTAGCTATGATTTTAAAAATAATTAATAAAATATTTCTTGTTTGATTCTAATGTAAAATAACACTATTTTTAAAAAATATAAATTTCACACATTCGTCCAGTTAATTCTTGGAAACAATTATCGCAGTATATTAATTTTTTATTTGACAAAAACACAAAAGTGTCCGACTATACCTGCATTTACATATACCTATTTTTATTTCTGATCTAATGAATTTTTTAGCAAAAAATTGGTTACTTAAAAATATATAATAAAGTTATTTTTTTTTAATCGTTTTGAAAAATTTTTTAGTCTATTTTCATATATTAAGGATAAATATTTTACCAATTTTTACTATTTATTAAAATTCATTATTGTGTTTACACTAAAAGGGGATTCACACATAAATACATCTACTAATGCGAAGAGGAACTCGTACATAAAATTTCTAAACAGAAGTAAACTTGTTTCAAGAATTTTCAGAACTATTAAAAAAAAAATTCAAACACTTACGCAGATTATAACTTACATTTCGTAGTTTGGGAGGAATTTCTGCAACTTCATTACTTTCACTGTTTACCGCTTTATTAATAACCTCACGGTTAGAGGATTGACTGCGAGGACGTCCACGAGGACGACCGCGTGCACGGCCGCGCAAAGGCTTTGGAGAAGATTGTTCATTACTGTCGACATCAGCTTGCATAGGCACTTGCTGTGTATTATTAACACCTCCTATAAAAAATATATACACAAAATGAACAATAATAATCGCAATTTACAAATATTTACTTTGTTTACCTCTTGTCTTTGGAGCCATTTTGTTTTCTTTGCAAAACAGTATCTTCGAATAAAGAATTTTAGCAGGGCTGGACAAATAATATACTTATTTTTTAGGGTGCATTTACACTTCAGTTCGTAGGGTTGGTAGTATCAAAAAATGTCGAGATCGCGTGTTTTTACAATGAATTGCAAATGCATTTGTTATGTCTAATTAGCATCAAATAATTTAAAAGGATAATAGTTAACACAATGCGCACACATCCCAGTCTAAACATCTTGCAGTTACGGTCAGGGTTGGGCGCGTAAAATACCTCAGGTAAATTACATGGATTTTTACAGAAAAAAAAACCTCGTATTTTACTTCAAAAGTTTCATACACAATGTATTTTTTGGGGGAGGGGGGTAAAATACGTATTTTACCTATGTAAAAAACCAAGTATTTTACGTCAAAAACCTCGAGTGACGCGTCACTTCCCAACACTGGTTACGGTGCAGTCCCATGCTGGTAGAATTATGGAATAGTGTAATTGATTTGACCAATCAGAATAAGTGTTTAAAAAAATCAAATCCTTTGATTGGTCAAAGCTGTTCCACTATTTTACTATTCTACCACCATGCGACTGCACTCTCAGGCCGCAGTCCCATGGCAGCGTTTTGCGTTGCGTTGTAATGAGAGAGAATGCAGCAAACGTATATTTGCGTCTTTTTCTTTCCCATTACGACGCAACGCAAAACGCTGTTTCACGCCATCATGGGACGGTACCTTTATGGTGCGATCCCATGTGAGCAGAATACGTCGACCAAAACAGAAAAACATGAGAGTGAAAAGAACAACAATATCTGCCTATCTATTTTGAACTCATGATTTTCTGCTTTCGGTCGACGTATTCTGCTCACACGGAATCGCACCCTCATGCTGATTCTACACTCACTGAGTCGTCCCGACTTTCCGGAACGACTAGCATGAGAAGGACAAAGACAGCGACAGTTTCCGTCTTTGTCTATCTCATGCAATTCGTTCCGGAAAGTCAGGGCGACTCAGTGAGTGTAGAATCAGCATTAAGGAGAGTCCAGAATAGAGTCGAGACGTCGGTATGAACGCGCTTATACTGACGCGCATAGGAGGAGCGCGTTAATATCAACGCGTTCGACTCTATTCTGGACTCTCCTTTACTTTTTCAGGAGACAAAGGACAAACCATTTCACAAGTCTGAAAAATAATAAGAATATAAGATGAGTCGAGGAAATCCAAAAAATAATAAAGGTATTTAAAAACTTATAACAAACATAATATTTATAAAATCATTTCTAAAACATATTTAAAACAAAAAATGGTTTTTCTAAAGATTTGAATGCATTCGATGTTCTGATGCGGAAGCATCGCCAAAGAGCAGAACGCCATGAGGAGGAGGAGATGCAAGTGCAAGAACAGAGAGAGAGAACAGTAGTAAGTATTAAAGATTCCGTATGTTTAATATTTAACTTTTTTAACAAAGAAATTTTTTTTTATTTCCTCTTTCCTTTAACCCTTTCAGTGTCCTGCGCCTTTGACAAAAAATCTTATTTCTATTTAATAGATTGGCTTAAAAGTTGTTACTCGGGTATTTACAGAGATACGAAGTATTAATCCAGTGCAAGTTTTCCAAAATTTAAAATTAACGAAGTAATAAATTTAAGTAAATTTATTTTTATGTAAACAATTTTATTCATTCCTAACACGCGTGATTTTTTTTGTATTTTGACCTGCTTAAATTCATATTTAAAAAATTATTTTTTAGAACTTGGAATCAGTAATTGAAGCGGCTATTACTGTGGTAGACAGGCTGAGGCGACGCAGAGTTCATCCGTACTATCGACCGCCGAGAAATATAAATCAAAACGATCGTCATCGTCGTTTCCAGGAGAATCAACATCTCCGTGATGAACGAAATAACCAGCACGATCGTCGATTCCAGGAAAATCAACATCTCCGTGATGAACGAAATAACCAGCACGATCGTCGTTTCCATGACGATCGTCATTCATATTATAGGAATAATGAGCGTTTCAATAATCAACGACGATATGACCAACAACGATCCAATGATCGCCAAATAAACGAAAATCGACAAGACGATTGTTTAAGAGACAACAATCGTATTGTCAATTTTCGTTTCAGAGACAATCATCTCCAAAACAATAATCGAAGCGATGAAGAGGACCATCGTAGAAATAATTTGCGTCGTCGAAATGATTTGCGCTATAGAAGTGATGGCCAGAATGAAAATAATAGAAAATTCAGACGCTAAATTCTTTAATCAACGTTTTTTTGTGGCAATTGTCAACATTATTATTATTATTATTATTCATTTAAAAAAAATGATTGTGAACTTTAAAACTTTTTATTAAAATTATAAATACATATAGCTTAAAAAGCAATTGATATTGTTTAAAATTTTTTGTATTTTCGCTTATAATTTTAAAATAAATGTAGATTCAAATTATTTCGCTCTGGTTTTATTAATTTTTTGATTTGTCTACAAAATATAATAACAGAAACTTATATAATTTTGTAAAAGTTGCAATTTGACGGTCTATAGGTACAAGAATAATGCAAAGAAATTAATTCGAGTAATAATGTGCAGAGAGCATAAGTAGCTTAATCCCCGTAAAAGCAATTAATTATCATTATTTACTGTCATTAGTTTTATTCGATATTTAATAACTGAACGCAACTTTTATATGTATTGTTTTGGTGGATTCGATAAACGAAAATTAAAAAATTCTTTGGGATATATAATTATTCTTTTCTAAAATGCAATTAATACAATAGTCAATATAAATTATTGATTATGTAGTTAATTATTAATATTTTATTTACATTAATGTCTATAATATAACAAATGTGCATTGATTTATGTCTCATATCGTAAATAATTTGAATTATTTATTTATTAATTTATCTCAAAAGTTTTTATTGTTAATTTCGTTTTATTCTTTACGTTTATACTTCTTTTCCAAAAAATAAATGGACCTAGCTGAATTTATTCTTAGTCCATCAAATCCGCATGGGAATTCAATGTTATTTGACTTGCAAATGTTTTTTGACAACTGTGTTAATTTTTTTTATTTATTTTAGCCTTATTGGTAAGAAAAGGCTTGTGATGGTGGTTAAAATAAATTAAAATAAATTCTCTCATCGAAGTATGATTTATTGGGTAATAATCCTCTTTAAATTTATTTTTTTTACATAATTTTCCTCAAAACTTATAATTTTTTTTATTTTTTTCAAGTGATTCTGATCCCAGGTGAAAATGATTCGTAAGAAATTCGTTCGGAATTTTTCCAGAATTCGGGTTGAATTCCGATAGAAATTCCTGTGGCGTTTTGGAACGTAATTTGGACGAATTCCAGGCAGAAAAAAGGATAAAAAATTGATAAAAATAAAATTCCACACAGAAATCCGAACGGAATTTAGGCCGTAAAATCTATAGGAAATCTTTGGTAATTATTCCGCTCGAAATCTGGTCGCAATTCCGCACGAAATAATTTCTAAAATTTTTTTAAAGATAATATCTGTCCACTCTTCTGAACGAATTCTGCACGAAATTCGAGCGAATTCTAGACGTTTTTTCCAAAATTTTTTTTTAAAATTCTGCTCGAAATCGGGTCGCAATTCCGGATGAATTAATTGCAAAAAATTTTCGCAAAATCGCAATTTTCACAAAAAATCTCTAACTTTAAAGAATTATATTTTTAATATTTACACTATTAAATTGGTTATATCTTATCCTATTTGACTCTATATTTATTGAACTTTAAAATGATCCTACTTTGATAGATCTTACATCTATTTTTACAGAAATATTTGAATTTTAAATGAAGCGAGCACTTAACAGTAATCAGTACAAATGTACTGAAACTTTTTGACCCCAGTGTAGGTAATTTTAATTAAAATTCCTGACTTTTCCCTGATTTCCCTTAACAATTCTAATTTCCTTGACTTCCTTGACTTGTGGCAACCCTGACACTTTAACACATTTTTTCCGCTAAAAGTACCTTAGATAAAAATTTTCTTTTAAGGGGACATTCCAGTTCAAAACAGGCAAAAAGAAGGCTTTTTTAGTATATATTATTAAAATAATTATGACATTTATTTAAAAAATTTCTTTTACATGTAATAAATAATTTATTTAAGAATTTGTAAAAATTTTTTTTTATTATTTTTATTTCAAAATGGCGGCGATATACGCCATTTTCGGTGGTAAGATAGATTCCAAACTTTCTAAAACAGATAAAACCAAAAACGAAGTGACATTCTCTTCGTTGGATAATTCTTTAGGTGTGGAACCTCAAAAAAGTGGAATTTTCTTTCCCCCCTTTTTTTTAGAGTACTTTTTCCCAAAAATAATCAAAAAAAAGGTGTTTTTATTCAGAATTTCTATTATAAAAAGAAGAAGAGTTGGAAATTTTCCTGTTTTTTTGAGGTTCCACTTATAGGCATGATGACGCTGAATCAAAAGCCGTTTGATTTTTTAAAATCGCTTCAGAAGAACTCGAGATATCACTCTTACCAGATCAAAAAAAGACATTTTGAGAAAAATGCATTTAAAGATTTGTTCATAAGTTTCGAAATTTGTTTTAAAAAATCGTCGGATTTGCTTGAAAATCTTTACTCGGGGGTTTTTGAGGTCGCTAATTACGAATATGGAATCAGATTTTTAAAATTCAAAATGGCGGATCCAATATAGCGGACATTTTTTTTTCAAAATCATTGGATTTGCTTGAAAATCGTTAAGGGGGGTTTTTGGGGTCGCTGATTACGAATATGACATCATTTTTTCATAATTAAAAATGGCGGATGCAATATAGTGGACGAAAAAAAAATTAAAATTAAAAAATTGCCTTTTTCGCCATATTGGATCCGCCATTTTTAATTTTGAAAATTTGATATCTAATTTGTGATCAGCAACAACAGCAACAACATTTTTGTTTGGCTTTTTTAAAAAATGCAAATGAGAAAACATTTAAATCATTCAATTGCTTATCCGCATACAAAAACATCTTTGACATGGCGAAGAATAAGGATATATAACTTTTGTTTTACTTCGAATTTTGTAATAATATTTTAGGAGAGTATTCTTGACACTATAAGAAATCCGAAAATAAAAACAAAAAAATCGATTTTTTTACATTTTGAACTGGAACGTCTCCTTAAAGAATACATCAATGAATATGTAATAATGCAAAAAATACAAAAAAGTGAAATTTGAAAAAAGATCCGTGTTGAGCCCTTTTCGAAATTCCCTATTCAATTATTTACAGAAAATTAGTTAACCTTTAAAACAGAAGTTGAAGCAATTTTATTTGTAAATATTTAATAACCAGCGTTCTAAGCCGTCTATTAAAAATTGAACTAATGTTCAATTGTTTGGGTGTCTATTAAGGGTTTTCGGACCATTAAGACGCCACAGATTTTAACAGAACATTTATTTTATGACTGTGATGTCATAATAGTTCAAATTCCCTTAATGGATAATAAAAATTTGACAATTTATTAAATTGTTAACGCAATTTATTTTTCTTTTTTCACATACTAGGCTCTGTGATGAGTATCACCGCGATAACTACCGCGATGACTACAATGATATCTGCCGCCGCGATAACTAGGTACTACGATAACTACAACGGTAATTACCACGATAGCTACCGCGATAACTGCCTCTACGACGAATGAATCCCCGTTTGGGACGATTGTTATTTACGCCACGACGACTTCCACCTTGACTGTTATCACTGGATCTGTAATTGTTAGAAAAAAATTATTACAATTAGAAATATTAAAAAAATTAGAAATGCTTATGTGTAAATTTGTGAGATACCTGTTGTTTTGGTGAATATTTTGCCCTTCAGTTTTAAATTCCGTCATTGTGGCGGCAACTGCGGACTCTACGACAGTATAAATATCCTGGAAAAATTAATAATGAAACTTTTTAAAGTATATATACAACAATTATTAATTATGTGAAAACATTACCTTACAATTTTTTCGTCCTTGTCCGAGATGAAACAATTTTCTATGCGAATTACAATATTTGTTACTGCTCCTTTCTTTTCTCCTTTACATTTTTACATTTTGCAATAGAACATCTGTAAAGAAATATTAAAGATGAATTTAGGGATGTGGGATTAACAAAGAATATATAATATATTTTAAACTCCTCTCAAGTACTATTTTTGTAAATTAAATGAAATGCAAAAAAAATAAGAATACAAATTATCAAGATTCGCAGTAGAAAATCGCTGTCAAATTTATAAAGCAAAAATCGCGAATATACATTCTCGAAATATCGGCTGTTTTTCGATAAAATCGAATAACTCGTATAAATCTTGACCGATTTGGATCATTCTTTTTTTGTTGGATAAAAAACAAAAAAGAAAGAATTCTGTTAGATTTATTCAATATTTTTGATACTTTTATACAATTTAAGCTAAGAAAATTGTAAAATAGCGATTTCTTGAGATTTAGACAAATTTGGAGCGTTAACTCCTAAATGGAATTCTAAAATATTCTAGAATATTATTAATAAGGTTAAAATCTCGATATACATTCCAAAAAATCTTAATACACATTGTATTTTTTGAAAAATTTTGATTTTTCTCAAAAAAATTGAATTTTTTGACATTTAGACAAACGCAGAGAGCAAACTTCTAAACGAATATGTAAAATATTCTAGAATATTATTGATTGTGTTAGAATATCAATATTTTTGCAGGAAATTTTAATACACTTCGTATTTTTGGAAAAATTTTGATTTTTCTCAAAGAAATTAAATTTTTTGACATTTAGACAAACGTACAGACTAAACTTCTAAACGGTTATGTGAAATATTCTAGAATGTTATTGATTAGGTTAAAATCTCCATATATATTACTGAAAATTTTAATACAGTTTTAAGATCTTGGCGTGAATTATTTCATTAATTAAAAATTAGAAACATTATTGACGTCAAGACCTTAAATCGGCTTCAAATAGAATATTTTTAAGACGAATAATTGTATTTTATTAGCTGATCATTTTATTCATTAAATTAAATTTTATATTTGTTATAACAGGGTGCCCACCATATCTTCGTTACAAAATTCCCTGACTTTCCCTGACCGAGCAAAATTTTTCCTGACTTTTTAAAACTGTCATATGGCGATTAATTAATAAAATAAGGTTAAAAATTTATTGTACAAGTTTACAATAATTTCAAGAAAGAAAAAATTTTAAATTTAGTAATAACATAGCAAAATCTCAACAAAAAAATTATGTCAACAAAAAATGCTACTCTTGATGACATTTATTATTTTCGCCTTTCGAAAACCCAGTGGGCACCGAGACATGGGTCGTCTTTAAGGCGTCCTTAGGACAACTTTAGGAGGTCTATACCCGTTCAAAGGACGTCCAAACGATATCTTACATCTTAAAGACATCCTTAGGACATAAGATGTCTTTGGATGTCTTTCGAACGGACATAGACGTCTTAAGGTTATCCTAACAGTGTCCACAGGGAATATTTTCAGAAATTATAATTTTAAAACTTTAAATTTTATAATCTATTTAAATTATTGTAAACTCAAGAATTCCAAAATCCAATTATTTTTCAATTTTTAAGTAACATTATTCTCTAAATACTTTATAAATATTAATTTCATGAAACTTATTTAAGATTAAAAGTACTTACAATAAAATTATTTTCTTATTTGTGAAAATTAATTTTATTGTCAGAAATGGAGAAAGTTTTAAATTTAGTATTAATTTTTGAAGTGATTTTAAAGTTTATAAGCAGAATATGGAAAATTTAAGAAGAATTAAATGTTTTTAATATTTTCAATGATTTCAAGACACCAAGAATCAGAACTTTTTCTTTAATTCTAAGAAGAATAGTTTAATACTTTTTCCAATATTTTTGATAAAATTCTCTGGTTTTTCTCGGATTTTCTCAATTAATTATAGTTTTCCTAATTTTTTTACTGAATTCTCGTATTTTTACATGTATATTTTATACAAATCCCCTGACTTTTCCGTGACTTTCTGCAACTTTTTAAATTTCCTGACTTTCCCTGACTAGTGGACACCTTGTTATAATTCAATACAAAAACTTTAGTTATAAATTTTATTTGGTAAACTTTTATTTCACTAATCATTTGGACATTTGCAAATTTTTTACTTGGAAGAAATTTTTTCATCCAAGATGTTTTTATTGGAATATATACTAACCGGAAAGATATAAAATCTGATGCAATTATTTCACATTTGCTTGCAAGTAAATATTTCATTCCTCCAGGCCAAAACTTCATCAATTCCAATGGAACACTTTAATTCGCAACTGATTTTCTGAAAAAAAAACAATACAATAGAAAAATACCTTTTAAAGTTTATTTTGGAAATATAAAGTAATTAATTACTACATAAGTTGGACATTCTAAACAATCAACATTTATGAAAGAAATCTATAATTTTATTGCACATAAATAAATAATACCTAAAATAATTTATCACGAGCGAAAGATAAATATAAATTTACAGGGTGTCCAGCTACCTTATAAACCTTGAAAACACCTTGAATTTTATGACAAAACCTTGAAAAATTAAACTTCTTAAAAATGAGATTTATTTCCTTGATGTTTTAAGTTAAATTCTCGTCAATATTCCAATTATCTTTATAAATATAAAAATTCTTCGCCGAAATTCAATTATATTCAAGAAGTTTAATAAAATTCAATGCAAAATACAATTATTTTCATAAAATAACAACATTCATCATAGGAATTCAATTAGGGGTCGTCCATATACCACGTGGACATTTTTTAGGCACTTTTTGACCCCCCCCTCCCCCCTCGTGGACAATCGTGGATTTTTGACGACCCCCCCCCCCCCCTCCCCCTGATTGTCCACGTGGACAATCGGGTTTTTTTATTTTTAAATAGTGAATAATAAACAGATATTTAATAAGAAATACAATTAAAAAATTTTTTTATTTATTTATAACAAATTTCTTTAAAATTGAATAAAGATTAAATTATCTTAAATGTTATTAACCCTTTCACGCCCATGGGACATATACGTCCCACCTACAAAAACCTCAATATCTTCGACAAAAATTAATATTTTTGAGTCAAATTTAGTGCGTTCTTTTCTGGAAGAATAGGCCTTTAAAAACATGTTACCTAGATCATGTTAAAAAATTCCTATTGTTTAAAAAAATTCATAAATTATTGTTAAAAATCACGAATTTTTTGAACATTTTAAAATCGACTGAAAATTGTTACTCAGGGGTTTTTGGGGTCGCTGATTACGAATATGACATCATTTTTTAAAATTTTAAAATGGCGGATCCAATATGGCGGTCAAAATTCAAATTTGATCAGATTCGCATGAAACTTGTTACTCGGGGGGTTTTTGGGTTCGCTGATGACGAATCTGACGTTAGTTTTTAAAAATTCGAAATTAGTCTATTTTTAAATTTAGATTGTCAGCAACTCAGTTTTTATCTAAATGATCTTAGATTTCTAAAAAGCATTAACTCTTGAAAGTAAGTATCAAGCAAATCTAAATTAATTTTGAAAAATCTCATCAACCATATTTGCAAACGCCATTCTGAATTTTAAAAAACTATTACCGAATTTGTAATCAGTGACCTGGCCATTTTGAATTTCTAAAAACTAATATCAGATTCGTCATCCACGATCTGGGTGTAAAAGGGTTAAATAGATAAATACCATTTTTAGTATTATAGACAGGACTTTGGCTGCAATACATTGCCGCGAAATTTGAAAGTTGAATAAAAAGAAAAAAAGATATAAAATTAAACTTCTGTGTCCACGTGGACATTTGTATTGACCCACCCTCCCCCCTCGTGGACAATCGTGGAATTTTGGCGAACCCCCCCTCCCCCCTAAACTGTCCACGTGGTATATGGACGACCCCTTATTTAAAAAATTAATTAAATTCTTCGCAGAAATTCAATTATTTTTAAGTAATTAAAGAAAAATTGTGGTCATCTTAATTATCTTTATAAATAAATAATAATAATCTTCGACAAAGTTCAATTATTTTAAGAAATTTTAATAAAATTCATTGCAAAATTCAATTATTTTCATAAATAATATTATTCATCACAAGAATTCAAATATTTTCAAAAACTTTAATAAAAATCATGGCAAAATATTCAATTTCATTATTTCAAAAAATTTTCTCACTTCTATGGTTTTCAATATTCTACTATTATAATAAAATATCCTAAAAGAATTTAATTATTAAACAAAAGTTTTTAAAAAATTCCACACAAGCATTCAATCATTTAAATTAAAATTTGCATAAATTTTTTCGCAAAAAACAATTGTTTTAAATTTTAGCATTAAATTCTTCGCAGTAATTCAATTAGTTTCAAAAGTAATATAATTTAATTATTTTCTAAAATTTTTAAAAAATTTATTGCAAAATTTCAATTATTTTCAAAAAAATTTTTAATTTAATAATTTGTATATCAATAATTTTAATAGAAATTCCCAAATGAATTACATTGTTTAAAAACAATTTTAATTGATTTTTTAATATTTCTAATATTTTATGAATAACTATTGTATGTAGAAATTATAAAATTGTTTATATTAATAATCTCTAAATTTGAATTAGTAAAAATGTTTACTAATTTGAATCCGTGACTTAGTAAAATTTACTAATTCAAAAGCAAAATGTCAGTTATTAAATCTAATTAGTAATCATTTTTACTACTTCAAATTTAGAGAGTAAATCAAAATTTACTTGAAATACACTTATTAGTTTATTAGATAACTAATAAACAGATCTTACTCAATTTTCACTAGATTATAAATAACAAATGTTTTAAAATGAACCTTGAAAAAAGTTATTGTAGACCATAAAAACCATGAAAAGTCCTTGCATTTTTTTTAAAGAATCGCTGGACACCCTGATTTAAGAATAAAGTGGAAATCTGAAAATCCAGAAAGCACTAGTAAAAGCTTCTATTAACAATTTTTTATTTTGATCACAATAGTCCGGGAGCTAGCGACCAAAACAACTATCTCATTTCATACCGGCTGAAAATTTGAGTATAGATTACTGAAGACATGTAATTAACAGAAACCCACGTCTGGCAGGCCGGCGCTGGGGCAGGGGGCGGCGGCGGGGGGACGAATAGGTGAAAAGTAATGTAAAATTTTCTCATTTCATACCGATTAAAACCTTTAGAAATCGAAAGTTTACATTCAAACAAGTGTAAAAATGTGCGTCTGGCAGTTCTGGGGTGGGGCGAAGTACGTTTGGCAGCCCTTTGAAAATGCAGCAAATGGGTCAATAGGTGAAAAATAATGTAAAATTTTCTCATTTCATACCGCTTAAAACCTTCATAACTCGAAAGTTTACATCCACACGAGTCTAAAAATGTGCGTCTGGCAGTTCTGGGGTGGGGCAAAGTACGTCTGGCAAAGGGTTAAACACGTAAAAAATCGAATTTTTTTCTCATTTCATACCGATTAAAACCCTTATAAATCGAAAGTTTATATACAAACAACTGTGAAAATACCCATCTGGCAGTTTTGGGGTGGGGCAAAGTACGTCTGGCAAAGGGTTAATCACATAAAGAATCATAAAATCTAATCTCATTTTATACCGATTGAAACCATCATATATCGAAATTTTACATTTAAACAAATGTAAAAATCTACATCTTTAAAAGGCCGCCAGACGTACTTTGCCCCACCCCAAAACTGTCAGATGGGTATTTTCACAGTTGTTTGTATATAAACTTTCAATTTATATAGGTTTTAATCGTTATGAAATGAGAAAAAAATTTCGATTTTTTACGTGTTTAACCCTTTGCCAGACGAACTTTGCCCTACCCCGGAACTGCCAGACGTACATTTTTACACTCGTACAGATGTAAACTTTCGAGTTATGATGGTTTTAATCGGTATGAAATGAGAAATATTTACATTATTTTTCACCTATTGACCCATTTGCTGCATTTTCAAAGGGCTGTCAGACGTACTTCGCCCCACCCCAGAACTGCCAGACGTGTATTTTTACACTTGTTTGAATGTAAACTTTCGATTTCTAAAGGTTTTAATCGGTATGAAATCAGAAAAAATTTTCGATTTTTTTTCGTGTTTAACCCTTTGCCAGACGTACTTTGCCCCACCCCAGAACTGCCAGACGCACATTTTTACACTCGTGTGGGTGTAAACTTTCGAGTTGAGAAGATTTTAATCGGTATGAAATGAGAAAATTTTACATTATTTTTCACCTATTCGCCCCCTGCCCCAGCGCCGGCCTGCCAGATGTGGGTTTCTGTTATTTACATGTCTTCAGTAATCTATACTCAAATTTTCAGCCGGTATGAAATGAGAAGTTGTTTTGGTCGCTAGCTCCCAGACTACAAGGATAATTTACACCTGTAATCGCGAACTCTAGACTTTTTCAAATTTGTAATAACGATCGGAAATAAAAATAAATTTACTTGAAATTCTAAAAGCACGTCACTTTAAATTTGTTTACGATTCGATACACTTTTTTAAAACTGAATAAGAATTTTTCGTTAATAAATAATTTAGGTCTAAAGTAAAAATAATGTTACATTACCTTGTTAAAGGAAGCACCTTTATTTTGATGAATGGAATGTTTTGGCAATTCCAAATTTCCTGCTATCTTTTCCACAATTCTATCTTGATGAATTTTTTCTACATTTAATGTCATCTTTCTTAATTAATCCAATCTCAACATTTAAAGAAACCTATAAAAGTAATAAACGTTTCATTAAAAATAAAAATCTTTTATTTAAAGCATTAATAATCTAGAGAAAAATTTGTTACCTCAAATTCTAAATTGTAGATTAGGTTCTGATTGAAAATTTTTTATTTACCAAAGCTGATCAGTCTGTATGATTATGCTAAATTTTTAGAATAAATTAATGACACTCATTTAGAGTTGATTATTTTAATAAATTTCGAATTTGAATTTTTACATTTTTAATACAAAGTATTGATTTTTTTCAGAAAATAGTTATAAATTTTAAGAAACTTAAATTTCTTCCAATTTGTCTACATTGAAAAATAAGAAAAATTGCTTTCATTAAAGTTACTTTTAATGTGTACAATGATGTATTAATAACTTTCTTATGTGATTAAAAATTGATTATGCGGACATAGAATAATAAAAAAAAGAAACCAAGATGGTTTTTTCCAATTTTTATAAGCGTAGAATCTATAGTGACAATTTAAATTATAATTATGAACAGTAGTACCTAGTGATTTTTTTCGAGTTATTCTTCTCTAGATCCATAGTTTTCTGCGACAACAGGGGCACCTCTAGTAGGATATACTATGGTCTTAGTTGACTAGAAGCTATGTTTTGCGCTATAATCAACTCTGAATGTAAAACATCCTTACCCCCCAAAAAAAAAAAAAAAAAATTGTTATTAACATCTCATAAGCTACTTCAAAAATATTAAATAATAAAAAATAAAACAATTTAATAACTTATTATTGAAAGTAAAGTTTACAAAATTTAATTGTTAAAATGAGCCGAATACTTTTTTATTAGTGAAATTTTAAACATTTTATAACCAAATGGACCTTATAATTTAATGTAGAATTAATCATTCCACTGATGAAGAAATTTTATATATTTAAATTAAGATAGAAAGTATTATTCATTCATTTGATCAATAAATAATTTGTAATTAGTATTACCAATCAGTTTCAAATCCAATCAATTAAGATAATATTTCATTGATTCATCCAACCACCGAAGGTAAGATGTGAAGGTAAGATGTTCATGAGTTCGTAGTACGCCTAATCCAACCACTGAAGGTAAGATTTGTTGTAAGTCCAATCGATTAAGATAAGACTTGATTGTTTTATCCAACCACCGAGTGTAAGATCTGATGGTTATCGAGTTCATGAGTTTGTAGTATAGCTAATCCAACCACTGAATGTAAGATTTGCTTTAGTCCAATCAATTAAGATAAGATTTCATTGATTTATCCAACCACCGAAGGTAAGATCTGATGTTTATCTAGTTCATGAGTTTGTAGTGCGGCTAATCCAACCACTAAAGGTAAGAAGTATTTTCATTCAATACAATGGGGTCCAACAAAGCAAAATCATTCATTAAAGTTTAAAAGTAATGTAAGTCCAATCTATTAAGATAAGATTTCATTGATTTATCCAACCACCGAAGGTAAGATCTGATGTTTATCCAGTTTAAGAGTTTGAAGGACGGCTAATCCAACCACTGAAGGTAAGAAATATTTTTATTCAATACAATAGGGTCCAACGAAGCAAAATCATTCATTAAAGTTTAAAAGTAATGTAAGTCCAATCAATTAAGATAAGATTTCATTGATTCATCCAACCACCGAAGGTAAGATCTGATGTTTATCCAGTTCATGACTTCTGTAGTGTAGGTTATTCAACCACTTAAGATAAGATAAGTTTCATGTAAATTTAATGTTAAACGGCATGTACCAATTCTGTTATGAGATTGTCCAGGATGTAAAGGCATAACGGTGCGTTGTTAATATTAATAATGTTTAATTACCTAACTTTGCTTTCCTTAAAAAAATATCTGAAGTACCTGTTATGGTATGTGCTAAGTTTCTCCATGTAACATAGCTGGTCAATAAGTTGTTAATTATTGCTCTAGGGTAATAATCAATACTTTATTAACCTGCGGGCGGTCAATAAACTTTAATAATTAATAAACAATGTTGTATTTTGTCTAAATAAAAAAATTTTAGTTTTAAAACGTACAAATTTAAATTTTTTTTTGATTCCTGAAAAAGCTGAAAATGAAGAAGGTTAATTTCTATTTGCATTGCTTATGTTAAAAAAGTATTTTTTAAGTAATTATCAACTTGGATATATTAAATGTTTATATTATAAAAAAATTGTATTATTATAATATACTACCTATCCAAAAATGTAGTTGGGAGTTTTGTATATGCAGTCCGCTGAAAAGTAATAAAAGTAACCCACGTGTATAAGATGAGATGAGTTGATAATTCAATCCATTGACACAGTGCTCCAACCACTGAAGGTAAGACATGTATTACATCCAGTCCAGTAAGGTAAAATAAAGTAAATCCATCCATAAATAAAAACTTTTCTTTTTCGAAAATTATACTAAAATGATGTGAAAAAATAGCAGATTGATCATCCAATTTATCAAAGGTTTATAAAATTCCATAGTCTTCCATAGGAAAATGTGTAACATGTTGTGTGGTGATTATTTTAAATAGTGCATTCTCATACCTAAAGCATATTCTGAATGATAAACTTCCCATGGTTTTTTTCCAAGCAAAATTGTAACCATGTTTGCAGCAGCATAAACTCCACAACTGTTAAAGTCTGGCTGAATAGTCACAAAAGGAATCCTAATTTTATTCGACATTGTTGAATTTGGATAACGCTTTTCCATATACGATCTCTCTTCGGGCGGCATGTCCCCAATTTTTGCCAGACACAAGCTGTCTAATATATTTAAGTAGGATCCATCAAAATAAAGGCAACGCCAGTGGGCTGATTCGTTACCTCCTATTAATTGAATGTCTATTCCTCCGCAAAGTTCGCCTTCGAAAGGTCGTATGTATTGTTGTTGAAGTAAATGTTGGCAATCTAGGAACTCATGATTTTTAAATGTTCGCCTCATAACGTTTAAAAATTTATTTATACATACTGTGTCCAAATATGCAGTACTTAAAATTATGCCCCGGCATTCTAAAAGTGGTATTCTATCAAAAAAGTCGCTGTTAAACTGCTCTTTTTTAATAGGAGCTTTAAAAACTCCAGTAATTTGTACATCGTCGTCTTCTAAATTTTCAAATTTCTCTACAGATGCATTGTTGCTACTGTTTCCTAATTTCGTTTTACTACATTTTTCATTACTTTGTAAAAGATTTTTTACCTCTGTTGTAGACTTTCTTTTCGTTCCTTTTTTTGCAGTTTTACTATCGCTGATAATTTCTTCGTCATTCATATTATTACTAACATTACTTTCATTGGGCATGATTTCTAGAACTTTGAATTGATCTTTCTTCTTATCTGCATTTAAAGCCTTCAAGTTTTGCTTTTTTTCTATTGCTTTCTTAATATAATCTGGTTCTCGTACATTCATACTTCTTTTTGTACGACTATCTACAATTTCAGGAAGTAGCCACTCATTATAAAATCTTTTTAATTTTGATTCCATGACATCTCTCCAAAAATGATCATCACGCATTACAATTACTTTTTTTATTCCTATCGTTGACCACATTGCAAATACGCAGTATTCTCGTCGACTTACATGAAGTTGTCCTTGTACTTGATAGTAATACTTGTGTTTCCTATTCATGTGATTAGAATTTTTTTTATCAAATGCATTTCGAAGATTATTGTTATTTTCAATTGCATTTTCAATATCTAAATTTTGTGCTTTAAATGGGCATTTTATTTCAACAATACCACCGGGAATAACACTGTACAAAAATTCGGTTGTTACTTCTTGAACAATACTTTCAGATACATTCAAGTCTGAAAATGTTATGTCTAGAAGGCCATCTGGTGTAGCTGCGAAAATCTCCTCCTCTGGATCAATTATTAAACCACTTTTTTGTATTTTCACAGGTAAATCTTTCTCCAAGTCTTTCAAAGCATTTTTCTCATTTTCTAATCCATATTGTAAAGCTATTACATTGCTTCCTTCGCTACATTCCTGTGAGTGAACAATTCTTTTCACTAAACTTTTGCAGGAGGTTGTTTCTCTTTTACTACATATATCGTACATTCTTGATGCAGTAATCATCATTGATCTCAAGTCCTTCCAATCATCTGACATGTATTGATCAACCGTATCTTTAAAAATTTTTTCTCGTTGTAATTGATTATCTTTCAGCTTTTTAAAATGTTGGTTACACAGTATTTCATAAATGTCCTCAGTTACATCAGCTTTCTGTGCATTTCGTCCGTAATCTTTATTATTGTGTTCACTTCTGTTGTTAGACTTCGTTTCCTTCTTTTTCTCATACTCTCGATTTCTTATCACTTGTAGTTGACGAGTGTATTCCATAACTGGTATAACTTCCGGAACTTTCTTTTCAAGTTTTTCATACATTGTTGATAGTGCTCCTTTTTTTGTTGACTGCAACACTTGAAGATTACATCGAGCTGCATATCCCTTTGTGTCCAACGAGATTTGTTCTTTTACCACCAGTTGCTTTGCAAATATTATTGTTGAAACATTCGCATTGGTTTGTAGTACCATTTTTTATTAAACTTTTTGCTTCTTTGCACATTTCCATAACTATGTTTTGTATCGGTATCAATTTCTTACTATCTCTTAATAGTGGTAACATATTTTCTTCCCCTTCTTGTAATTTTCCACCGCATGGAAAATTTAGTTGTAAACAATTTTTATGTTCTCCAAAGACATGGTTTACAACATTACTTATGTCTTCCACATAGTAATTTTGTCTTTTCCAACATGGAACTATCTTCAAGTCGTCTTCTTGTAGCAGCATCCAATACTTCAAATCGAATATTTAAAATGTTTTTGTCTAAAAGTTGACGTGCTTGCAGACCACCATCCCCACGTATTTCTGCAGGATCTTTTTTTGCGGCAAACTTTTGTAAAGCCTTACACAATTCTTTGAAATGTGACATGTGCATCCGTACTTTTTAACAATTATATCATGATCCTTGTATGGGTTTGCATCTAGAATACCTTTGTATACACTACTGTCGCCATCTGAAATTAGAATATTGTAGATAAGTCCATACTTTTCAATACTCGTCGTGAAAGCCTCAACTACAGCAGATTTCTCCATTCCGCCGGAACTTTTGCTCCTTTCATAATTTTGTAAACAGATGTGTTCTCTTGGTTCTCTACCTTCTCTTTCTGCTCTATCGCATGTTGCACAAACTTTTGTTCTAATGATAACGTCAATTACTTCCCCAGTTTCTACGCCAATGACAACTGCACAACATCCTAAAGCATCATAACCACCACCCTTATAGGACCTTTTGCTCCACGAACCATCAGTCTTAACAGCAATATAAGGAATGCCAGTTTCTGTCACATGACCCTTTTTCGAGCAATTTCAAGTTCCTTTTTCGCTGATTCTTCCATACATTTTTTAGATATCTTCATACTATCCAAATATATATCTTCTTGATATTTTCGAAATGTTTTTGCACTCATGGTTCGTACTCCTTGTGCGGCTCGCATCTCTTCTGCATTGGAACATCCAATTCCTGCCGTCAAACATCCAAGAACATAAGAATAGTTGGGATTTAAAGAATTTTCATCATTCGGATGTGTTAAGAATTTTATGACTTCCAAACATTCGTTACACTGCAAATAAATATATGTCATTTCACCTTTGTCCGTAAAGTCAAGAAGTTCCCATTGTCCATTAACACATGTACTTTTATGTCGATTTTCTTCACAAGTTAATCTCAATATTTCCTTTGTAACATGGCCCAAATTAACATACCTATGTCCTATTCTCGCAAAACAATTTCTATTTAAATCATCCTCTACTTTGTTTCATTATTATCTGAAAGTGTATTTAAATTTTTCTTTTCCTTCTCTTTTTTATTGTCTGTGACTGTAATGATATTTTCCGCTTCTTTATTATAAAAAACATTCTCCATGGCTGCAATTAAATTATCCTCTTCTTCTTTTTCCAGATTGCTTAAGACATCCGTTAACTTACCTTCTTCTTTCAACTTCCTTGCCAGGGACTATAAATGACAGTTTCTCTTTTCTTTCTTTCATATCATCAGAGACTATAACTACATTACCCTCTTTATTATTCTCAACATTAGTCGAAATTTCTTCAGAATGTGCGTCTGCTGGTAAAAATCCAAATACTCTATTGAAAATGTTATCTGACATTAAATGTTCTTCTTCCTCTTCTGCTAACGCATTGTCCAAGAATCGTTGAAATTCCATTTGTCTAATGGTACTGCAACCTGCGTCATCTACAGGTAAATCTGTGTCATCATTAAAAACTACTTTATTTTCCATTGTAAATATTGTGTTTACATTTTCTATCTCCTCTTTAAAAATCAGACCCAGCATCAAATTCAAACAATTCCTCCTCGAATTTAATTACATTGTTTTTCTTTTTCCTTATCCTCTTCATCTTCTCCATTTTTAACAAGCGAAGTACCGAATTGACGATTTTAAAACTATAACTACAGAATCGTTTACTAATTTTTGAACAGAATCATTCATAGGTATTTTATCATCTACACTTTATTAACTTTGTTCCCTCCATTCCTTATCATGCTGATTCAATAATTTCTCCAAACGCCTAAATAGAAAAAGATTTTTAGTATTTCTATTATTAGTAAATGAAGAAAAATTTTGTGCAAGATTTAAATTCTTATTTTCATACCTATACGGAAAGAATGTCATTTTGGGCATATAATGCAGGCGGAATTTATGTATTTAGGGTGGAGTCCCATGACAGCGGTTTTCGTTGCAAAATGCAACGTAATACGATGCTATAGGACTGGATCCTTAAGGGTGCAGTCCCATGCTGAGCAGAAAAACAGAATGCAAAGCAGAATTTCGTGAGTGCAAGAGAAATTCTGAAAAAATTCTGCTTTGCATTGTGTTTTCTGATCAACATGGGATCGTTCCCTAAAGGTTTTTTATTTGGGACAAAATTTCTCAACTGAACCAACCCCACAGCACAAAAAATGTTAGCAATATTGCAAAATTTGCTGAAATGTTATCAATATTTCTAAAATATTGCTGCAATATTATAATATTTCAGGGACGCTGGTAATATTGCTGAAATTTTAGTGCGATGGGAAACCTAAAATATAAAGTTGTTGGCACAGTAGATTTATAAATATACTTTTTCCACCCCCACAGCACCGAAATTTTCCTAAAAATTTATTAAATATTTACTTGCAATAGTCGGAATATTTAATTGCAATGTTTATTGAAAGTTGTGTACAGATTTAAATGGCCCGATTTACTAATGTTTAGCGCGAAGCTTTCCTAAACATTTCAATAAAATCTTCGCATAATTATAATTATGCGTAAGATTAATTTCATGTTCAGGAAATGTGCAGGAAAGCTTCGCGTTAAACATTTATTTAATCGGGACATTTTTTTAAATCTTTACACAATTTTCACTAAACTTTTCAGTTAAATTTGACGAATATTGCAAGTAATATTTAATAAATTTTAATTAATTTATTAAATTTAATTAATACTTGTGTGACTTGCAGCACTCGCCTACGGCTCGAGCTGCAAAACGTCACACTCGTATAATCAACGATTTTAGCGCACTTGTATCATAAATAACTATTTGTTGGAAAATTGGCTGTCAAAAAATTGAGATTTTAGTCCTGGTTTAGTAACCTTTTGGTTTTGTTTACCATTTCACAACTTGGACTTAGCCAAATGTACTCATAGATGAGTACATGACCTCAAGATAAAAATTATTTAGTTTTTCATGATAATAAATGTTTTGTAATATGAAAAGTTTTTAAGAAAATAATTATGAAATCATATAGGTCAGTTTGGATAATGTAAACCGTAGATACATGTAAACTTTTATTTTTCAGACCTCCCACGAGAGAAATTTAGGTTTTGCCGCCAAAGTTTGTCGGTTTGCCCCAAGGTTGGACTAACTTGTGCATGCGAAGTTTCGTTTGCAAAAGTTTGCCCACCTTTGGAAAGTACTAGTGCCCTCAGTTGGCCCAACTTTGAAAGCCAACCTACCGGTAGAGCATTTACGTTAAACGCGAAATCAGTTTCGAATCTGTTCGACTTGAGGTAAAGCGCGCTGCTTACTCTCAAATGGAGAACGGTTCTCCTTTTGAAAAAAAACGGTTGCACTTTTTGGAAGTAAGCAGCTCTATTTGTGTGGAGAAGAAAACGGATACTCCTCAAAATGTAAAACCGTTTGACGTTTGCGGCGCCACTGCTGCGTTTTATATAGAGAAAACAGCGGTCTCATGCCAAATCAAACAACTTTTTTTTTTCTCTCCGTGTATACTACAGCTTTGGAAATTTTAAATTTCGAACCCATGTAAAATTCGAGTTTCTGCACACCTCCAGTATGTACGCTTTTTTGAAATAGTTTATATAGGGTCATTGGGGTAAATGTAAACGGAATATCTATGTTTCACAAAAACATTAGTTTTTTTTGTTAAAATGTAAACAAACGGATTTCTTTTGCATGAACTTGTTGCTAGTGTTCCCTAGAAAAATTTTATGAGGTACAACAAAATATTGATGCACCTGAATCGCCTAAAACTGACTGTTTACATTTACCCCGAGATTTTGAAATTTTCCTAAAATTCGGGGTAAATGTAAACACCACTGTAGTTAAGCGAGGTTTAAGAAACAAGTTATTTCAAGTATACTACTGTTTTAAGGGATGGAAAAACTGAAAAAAATTCTTCGTAGATGTATAGTAAATCAACCAGTTGACTGATAATGTATCATATAAATAAACAATCAACCATTACAAAATTAGTAATGTAAAAACTTGAATAACTTGAACAAATTTTAATAGATTTTCATTCAACTTGGTAAAAAGAAGTTTTTAAGGTTGCTGAATAAGAATCTAAAATCGAATTTTAAATTTCAAAATGGTGGATCCAATATGGCGGATGAACCTAAAAATAATATTTTTAAAAATTGATCAAATTGCTTGAATCTGGCTACTATTAGGGGGTTTTTGAGGTCGCTGAATAGGAATTTAAAGTCAATTTTAAATTTTCAAAATGGCGGATAAACCAAAATATTTTTTAAAAATTGATCAACTTTCAAAAAAAAAAAATTTTTTTTTATCAAATTTTTTTTTTCAAAGAGGACCTATTTTCCTTTTCTGTGTAATATTTACATTGACAAATTAAGAAATTGTGAAATGGAAGCAAATTTATTCAATTATTTTCTTTAAAATGTAGTTCAAGTTCTGTTCACATTTACCCTGAGTTTTCGAATTCTCGGTGTAAATGTAAACACTTAATTATTTATTAAGTAAATTGACGAAAATCAAAAATCAAAGTCGTTTTTGTTATGGCATTAATAAGGAAGAATTACATATTTTTTGTTTGATTTTAAATTCATTTTTATTGCAAATTCGAGACAAAATACTGAAACAGTAAATTTTGATTTTCAATCTTTTTTTGCATTAAAAAATAACTTCACTATGGCATTGCCAATTGTCAAAATAAATATTGGCAATACTCAGAACATCTTGTAGGTGAGCTGAGGTAAAAATATTGACGTCGTACTTATTTTTAAATTTGTAAATTTAGCTGAAACATCTACTGTTACATTACCCTTGTTTACATTTACCCCAAATGACCCTACTTATCGCTGTGAAATAGTGAATTTTTCGCTAATTCAGATTTATAGAGTGTTTAATAATAATAGGTATAAATGTATATATGATGTCCCTAATAATGATAACGTGTTAATTGTATAAATACTTTAATTTTGCTTTCTCATAGAGGAAACATTGTATTAACAAAATTTTGAATTGTTATATTTTGACATGTTTATAAACTTATTTCCATTATATCTAATACTTTAGTACTGTATATATGCATGGACATAAAATGAGAGTATTTTCAGCCTGATTCACAAAGTTTAAACTAATATTTTTGCATTTTTAATTTTTGCTAAAAATGTTTTTAACCCTAACTTTAAAAAAAAAATGTTAGTACATATATAAATGTTTTTAGTTTTGTATAGTTTTTTCATACGCTCTTTTTTGAACCTCATTTAACATTTTTCGTCCTATTATCCGAGATATTAAACTTTTAAAAATATAAATTTTTGGCAAAATAAGGCTTTTTAGAAAATTTTATTGAAAA